>NC_056726.1:867190995-867353495 GCF_019279795.1 Protopterus annectens
ATGTCTCTTAACCACTTAGAGTAAGAAATCTGGAATAAGCCATAAAAAAGTTTTACAAACAGGGACAATTTTGAAATATTACTCATACAAACTTAGAAAGTTGATAGACTAACAGGTTTTGTATTAGCATGAATTTTGTGAAGGGTATGAAGTCTAAAACCCAATTGTCTGTCATTATTTTCTAACTTCAATCTTTAATGATTTGCCAGAAAGCCACAATTTCATGAAAAACAGACCAAAAATTTAAGGCAAAAATCTAGACATTCTGTGAAAATCTGTACAGTTGAGAGATATGTGTGTGAGTGTAAATGTGTTTTTAAGTGTGAGTGTTTGTATTTTGATGCCCTTCTCACCCAATACATTGGGATGTTGATGTAATTCACCTTAGAAGTACCTTGGGGCACTGTTAAATCCTATAAGCTCTGTGGTGCATGTGATAATTGCATAACACTGTTGTACACCTAACTAGATAGGTAGGGGTTCTAAAGTCAATACTGGCTACTGTGTGTGTGTATTTGGGTGAGAATCAAATCCTCTGGTAGTGTGTGTTATACCATTTTGAGGCGTGTACCATCCATTATACGTTCCCATTGCCCTACTTTATAAGGCCTACTGATGTCATCCACCTTAGAAGTACATATATACATTCTTTAGCCCTCTAAGCTCTGTGGCGTGTGCAACAGCTGTGTAATACTATAGTACAAATTAGAGAAGTAGGGGTTCTAATTTCAATACTGATAACTATAGAAGTGTGTGTGAAGCATATCCCTGTGGCTGTTGTGTGTATAGATTATACCATTTTAAGGCCTATTGACCCCCTCCCCATGGCATTACATTAAAGATCCTGTTAATGGCATCTGCCTCACATGCACCATGTAACACTATACAGCCCATATCAATCATCTGTACAGATGTACATGGAATATCCAAAGGTTTGCAACCTATATGTGGTCTGTGTCCCCTAATAATGAGCATTCCTATGATATCCTTGCCATATATGTCACAGTTACCCTAGTGACACACATGCCAGCATCAGATGACATACCTGACTGAAACATCATGCTGATACAAAGTCCATTACTCTATCACTTGTCCAGGTTTGTAGGAGCAATAGATGAGACCAGTCACTATTTCTGTTGGTTTATCCCACCATCCATGAAGACATACCCAATATTACATGTTGTAAGAGGTTGTGGGTTTTGTCCCAGGCATATAATCTATGTGGAGCATGTCATGTGCATGTAGCACTATAGTACATACAAGTGGACACGTAGAATTACTAATCTGTCTATTGGCAACTGCATTTATGTTTCTGTATGCACATCCTCTGTGACATTCTTTACTGTGTGTATGCAATGGCTATACCATTTTGTGTGCCTCTTCCACCCTGTGAACTCCCCCATTGCCAACATAGTTTCAGGCCATACAGATGTCATCCACTTTTCAAGCACATTTACACAGTGTCTAACACAAAGCCACTGTGGTATGCAATGGTCATATCACTGTATATTGTACATAAATAGATGGGTAGGTCATCTAATCTGGGAAATGTTAACTCTATGTGCATGTGTGCTTCAATGCATGTCCCCATGCAGCAGTGTATGTGTGTGTGTGTGTGTGTGTGTGTGTGTGTGTGTGTGTGTGTGTGTGTGTGTGTGTGTGTGTGTGTGTGTGTGTGTGAGTGTCGTATGGCTCTACCATGTTAAAGGCCTCTGAACCCACCATTGTCTATCCTAACAGCTCCTGCAGTTATCACCCACTTGAATAGAAGTGGCAGAAACTGCAACACTACATTAACTCTGTGGTATTTGTGTCTTGTATCTAGCACTATCATTTGTAAGATTAGGCAGGTAGAAGCTGTGCTCAGCCCTTCAACAGCTGCCCTATGTACAGGACTATGACTCTGTGCACTATCAGCATGAGAGGGCAGACTTGCATATGAGATAGCAGCCACACATGCTGGTGATTGTCAGGTTAAAATAACACAAGCTGACCTGTGTCAGGAATACATAATCCAAACCTATCATACACAGTATCATGCATACCCTCATAAACTGCATCAAGATTGAGTGGATGGGACAGAAATAGCAGGGGCAGCAGGTGCTGATAGGTGAATCTGTTGTGGTTAAAGTAATGTCTAAGCTTGTGAGGAACCTAGTGCCAGTACTCAAGCAACCTCCTCTGTATGTATGAGCCTGTGGTACTATAGAACACCCAGGTGACATGTATGAAGGCTAGCTGGCTGTGTCAAGGGGTGTGTATGCAAGGTCATACTGTCTACCCCAATTGTCCCTCACACACTATTGCATGCATACACACCTGGTAAACATGTAAAAATACAGCTGTACCTTGGGTATAAAAAGGTCACTGTGTTTCCATTCTGCCATACTCATCATTGCTACTGTCAGCAGGCCCACAGTCTGCAGACACAAGGACACCTGGAACACAAACAGAATACAGTATGTGAGACTACAGTCAGTCAGCAGTACTTGCATTAGTCATGGCTAAAATGGTACATACACTTCGATGTGTACCCATAACTATTCCCAGCAGACAGTACCTTATGCAGCATTACATTACTACACTGTACTATATTCACCATGTGCATCAGACACATATTAGCATGTCTCTGCATCAATGGTATGGATGACAGGGATGTGGCACAGGTATCATTACATGCATAGGGTGTGGCATGGGTTTGCCAGAAGCCTAGGCTGGGCCATATGGTTGACATCGTGTGTGTGTGTGCATCTGGAGGGGTGGTGTTCAACTTGGCCTCACAGAGGAGCTGTGCATGTCTGGTGGTGACCTGCATGTGACAGAGATGTGTGTGTTTGTATGCACACAATCAAGCCATGTGGTTACCCTAGACAGGGCTATGTTGGATAGCCATGGACCGTACATGGCAGGATGTACACTTCACCATCTCTGACCAGGGACTTGGGAACTGGTTCTACCATGAGTCTCACTGGCACCATCAGGCCCAAGGCCAGATGCAGTGCTACTCCTCGATGGTGACTGTTGTCTGCTGGATCTGTGTCCCTGATGGGATTGGCTAGGACCAACTTCCCATGGCCTGCTCCGGTGTGGTGTGGACAGCACCCTCCCTTTGGTAGGGCTGGTGGTACTGCCACTATGGGAGTCTGAATGTGCATAGCCATGTGGGCTCTCAGCTGATCTTGTTGCTAACCTACATCCATGTGGCTGACACCCACTCCCACCACATGCTCAAGTACAGACATTGCATGGTCAAGCAGTGACAATGTCTCACCCCACCATCTATCCACAACATTGGCAAAATGATGTACCACATCACAAATGCCATGGAGGTTGTCACACATGGCAAGAAGTGCTGCATTCATGACCCTGAGCATCTGTCTGGTGTTGCGGTCAGTACATGCCTGTGCCTCCATGACGGAATGAAACATGTATCTGGTGACACCTGCTGTAACACTTTTGACAGTGGCTTGATAGGCAGGAGTCCTCCTTCGGGCACCCCTGTCCATCTGCCTGTCTGTGACCACACCTGCTCTCTGGCTATGGCTAGTGTCTACACTCACACTTGCCATAGTCAACACACTAGCCTGTTCCATGCCACCACCCTCCAACTGTCCATTATCTCTGGCTGCTGGGGACTGGGTATGTGTGGGCATACTGACTGTGTGAGGGGGACATTGTGGTTGAAAGTTGGATACCAACCAATGGCACAGATTCAGCCCCCAACAACCCCACCTGTGACTCACTATGACCACCATCATCATCAGAGTCCGCTAAGACACTGACATCTGGTTGTGAGGGGGAGAGACACCAACCCCCATATTCACCTTTGAGGGGAAGACAACATATGTAAATTAATACCCTGCAGTATAATGCTTGCTGAATCACACACACACACACACACACACACACACACACACACACACACACACACACACACACACACACACACACACACACACACACACACACACACACACACACACACACACATGCTGCTCTCTGGCACAGCTTTGCTGCCTATGGGCCCTTCAACCCAGACTTTAAGGTAGTTCTGACTGCCACAATCCATCTCTTTAACAGCTACTGTAAGGCCCTCAACAAAGGGTGACAGATCCTACTGTGTGATTGGTCTATTAACAAAATGGTAAATGTGACCAAGACCAAGGTTGTTGGAGTGAGCTATACAGTGTCACTAAGTGCATATGAAAGTAGTGTAAGAGCTGACTTACTGCTATATAGACCAGACACTATGAAAAGGTTTAACGATATGTGATAATAACTAATGAAGGAACAAGAGAATACTCTATCAATGCAGTACCTACACAGTTCAGACTCACAGGGATTCATTTCAGACAACATTGCAGGACAGTCTGCAATACATACAGGAAACATGTAAAGCACTAGGAGCACAGGTTCATAGAATGACACTGGGTTATTGGCCTGGATGCCGTTATAAGCCTAACCCAGACTTTTACCCATGACCCTTCAAAGTCAGCACCTGTTTCCCCTGTCCAGCTGGAACACATGCAGGATCCCAGGGGTGTCTTTTCTGTTTCCCATGCAGTCATCCAGCTTCTTCTTCAAGACGGCTATAGAAGTACTCTGTTAGACATGGGGAGGGAGTGTATTTTACAGACAGTGCATTTTTTGGGACACAAATCTATCCCGCCAACAAGTACTATTCATGTCACAGACCAGGTCAGGGCCTTGTGTGCAGGTTGTGTGAGTGGGGTTTGTCTTACGAATATGCAGAAATGCCATCAAGGGTGGTTTGGAAATGGCATTGTATGCCAGACACAGGTTGCCTATGATCAGTCTTTATGAGACTGAGTAGAGGGACAGGGCTTTCAGCCTATCTGTAAAAGATAGGTGTTGCAGACTCTGGATTTTCCTGGTCAGGAACCTCTCTGGTCTCTGCAACTGCTGTATTTGCTTGGCAAGGTACATGCCAAAGGAGCCATTGTACTCGGTAATGGGTATGATAAGAGTGCAGTACAGGGATGTTGTGGCCTCCTGGTTTCTGGATGACATACCCTTATTTTTGAGATGGGCCATGTAGACAGCCTTCCATACAATGGTGCCAACATGTTGGGAAACTGTCAGGTTGCTATCAACCTTGATGCACAAGTCACCTCACACCTGATTACATGATCAGTACAATGTTATTACTGTCATAATTAGTGCAGATGACATCTGCCACAACAGGGAAAAATATGCATCTCTTGGCATTCAGTTTGAGGCAATGCTTCTGGCACCAGTCATTATTTTGGGTAAGGGCCTCTTGAAGGATGCTCACATCAGTAGGGGAATGTAAGACAGTGGCCAGCTTTCAGTCATCTCTAAACCTGGTCAGCCACAGACCACTGGTTTTGTCTTGAACCTCAGTAATGTATATCTCAAACAGTAGAGTTCTCCAGACTGATCCATGAGGTATACCACTCTTTAAGGGTTTACTACTAGAGGTGGCTTCCACTACTTTGACCAAGTGGGTACTATCATTGAGCCAGTTAGCTACCCATCTGGTAACATACAGGTTGATGCTTAGCTGTGTAGGCTTATGTATCATGGCAGATTGGGGATTATTGTCAGAGTTTTCAGCTAGGTGAAGGTAGGCAGTGTGCAACATCAAGTCAACCAGTTTTAACAGGCCTGATTCCCCTTATACAATATCACACTGTGTGGGCTCAAGCATTTTGAGGTTGCCAATGTCCCTGTTTGTATGGTCAGTGATAATGCCTTCCATGCCCTTGCAGATCAGGCTAGTTAGGCTAATGTGCATATGATTGGTTGGGTCAGTAGATTGCTCCACCTTTGTGTAGAGGGTTGACAGTGGCTGTCCTCTTCGCAGATGGGATGACACTGGTGCTCAGGATTTGGTTGGCTACAGTGAGTAATGGAACTGAGAGCTCATGCTCGAGTTCATGCATGTTGCAGCCAGGGATGGTATCAGGCCCCATGGAGACTTCAGCGTGTTGTCTTTGAGAGGGCAGTATGGGCCTTCTCCCTGATGATGAGGGGAGGGGTGCAGGTGATGTGTATGTCCATATGTACTGATGGGGGGGCAGGGGGTGAGATTTTCACTTAACCTGTCTGATGCAGGTTGGCCGTATCTATGCCGTATGTGTATGTGGTGTTATTGACTAACACTACAGAGCAGATTTGGGTGTTGAATCTGGAATTGCAGACATGTGAGGAAGATCTTGTGATTGGCCTTGGTGGATGTGTCACATTTGCACTCAAACTGAATGTAAAAAAAGCAGCTACCGCCACTTGGAAAACAAATATTTCATATCCAATATCCAAAAGCTCAATAAAAACAATAAAACAAAACAAGAAATGCAAAGTTTGATGAGCATTTCTGGGCTGTGCCCTTCATCAGATAAACTGCTCACATTCAAACACTCATTTAAAGGAAGAAACAACCAATCTGTGCTCAATACTGAACCCACCTTTTTTTAAGGCAGGTTTTAATGGAATTACATCATTACGCCCTGGATGTCTGTGTGCTGTAAGTTCTATTATCCATTTGGCCTCTTCATAATTAGTGTCTTTCACTATATCACCAACCCTGATGTTACTCACCATATGCCAAATCATCATACATTTAAAATAATGTCCTTGATGACCAGATATGTGTCTATACAGGGCATTTTGTTATTTTTTAACCTGATAGCTGACAAATGATTCAATATCCTCTGCTTAAGCATGCAGTTTGTTTTCCCTATGTAATAGCAATTGCATGTCTGACAAGTAGCAAGATACACCACATTCATGGTCCTGCAGTTAGCTCTGGTGTTTGGGGATGGGGGGGGGAGATTTTCACTTAACCTGTATGCAGCAGGTTGGCTGTATCTATGCCGTATGTGTATGTGGTGTTATTAACTACCACTACCGAGCAGATTTGGGTGTTGAATCTGAAATTGCAGACATGTGAGGAAGGTCTTGTGACTGGCCTTCACTCAAAGTTAGTCTTAGGGTAATTTACATGTGACTGTATCTGCTTGTTCAGACAAAGGTGACATTGTTTCCAATTTGGCACCCGATCCTTCTTGGCCCTGTCCAGCAAATATTTCCACCTATTATGGAATTTGTGTATTTCTGCTGTCCACCACAGAGGTTTACTCTACCTTGAGGGAGATGATTTTTTTTCCTGTCAGGTATTGCTGAATCCATACAGCTATGTAGGTGCTCATATAGTATTTTGGTGTAGGCTTGGACACTACTGCTAGTTCCAACTGATGGGACAGTGGCTGGAAAGCTACCTGCTCTGAAGAGATTTATAGTCAGTTTTAGAAAAGTGTTTTTTGTTTGACCCTGACAAGGGGGGGCAGGGGAGGTGACCTTAAAAGTGATGGCTATATGGTTAGATCTTACCAAGGAGGATGACACTGTAGGAGTGCTACAGTGGCTATTCATGTTGGTTAGGACCAGGTACAGGATATTTTCACCTGTCGTAGGGGTATTGACCAGATGATCCAATGCACTGGCATTGACAAAGCCGGGGATTCTCTGTGCATTCATGCTCAAGTAGAATAGGTCATGTACACTATGCTTGGGTAGTTAAAGTCACACAGGAGCAGAGTAGTGGGTTGAATCTTGAGAGATTCACGCAAGTATAGATAGGTGAATGGGTGTCCTGAGCCATGGTTGGAGGTCTGTAGCGAGTTATGATTTGAATAGGTGTTTTGTCAACAGTTAACTGCATTTGGGATGTCTCCTGTTCATCATACTGTTCGACCAGCCTGGAGTTGTGTATGTGAATGATAAAGTTTAAAACTACACCTCCTTTGGCTTTGCAGCCTTCCATTTGGGGTCTGAAAGTCTGGTAGGATGAGTAACCTGGCAAGGTTAATGTGCTCTTCACAGCTTCAAACCAGGTTTCAGTGACTGTATAAATGTCAGCATCCTCCAGGACAAGGAACGCTTGCAATGACTTTAGTTTCATGCTAAGACTCCTAGCAGTTTACAGCATTACCTTTACATTTCGTTTATAATAAGCTTTCGTGCTGGTAATGTTCTGCTCATGACTTTGCCTACAAAAGGCACTATGGGGAATGCAAGCCTAAAGCCCAGGGGAGACATATGAAGGCTATTTCTGGCAAAGCATGGTGGTCTGTCAATCATGTACTGTCATGTGACTGAGACAGCAAGGATTCCAGGCTCTTAATGTGATTGCATCTCTCACATATTGTGTTCCTAGGTGGTAGTACCACACAGTTGTCTGTGTACATAAGGCAGTGACTACACTGTTTCAGGATGCCCATATCAACTGTTCTAGCGTGAGAAAGCACAGAAAAGCACAGGCAATTGTCCGTCCATGGTTATCAGTATCTGTAGAAGAGAGGTCAGGGATAGTAGACTGGGTACTATCTGAGGATAGCACCTATAGGTGCGAGTATGGCTGGGTAACATCAAGACAGTATCTGCAGGTGAGGGCCTCAATCACACAGGAGTGCACATAAGGGAAAGACATGCAGCTAAGATACCTCTCAAAGTGTTAAAACTGCAGAAAGTCATGCACATGCTGGGTTTAAATACACCAACAATTATGGCAAAATAGGAACACTGGGAGTGACCGATCAACCCTTGTCTCTGAGCTCTTAGCTCAACATCCTATGGTAGACCAGCACCAACCAGTTCACCTACCCCCAGTAAGTGAAGCCAGGCCCTGGACAACACTAGATGGCATAGCAGGAAACACAAGAATCACACAAACAGATGTGACTGCACTTCTATGGGCTAGGCTTGTAAAGACTCCAGGGCCGTTAGCCTAGTACACACCTATGAACCTATAAACAAAGCCTGTAACCAGACTATACTAAAGATATTTAAAATCTTTTTAGCTCAGTGTAACACAGGTGAACAGATACACACTTAAATATAGTAATAGCAAACAAGAGCTAACAAATTTCAATGGATTAACCAGTTAACCAATAGTAATGCTCAGAACAGAGACCTGTTCCAGCACTCTTCAGCCACAAAACTTCTAACTGCACACTCCTGCCACTAGGGTGTAGGGGAACCTTCTCTACAAGAGATGGCCTGGATTACTGTTCAGGTTATAGAAACAAAGCTATTTTACAGCAGGTCAGGATGTAGTGAATGCTACAGCAAAGAAGGCGCACCAATGTCAGACAAATACAGTTTAAATGAGCAGTCACAATGAGCCTTTAACTGGCAGATTGTAGCTCAGAAGGGTGTAATATAACCTCCCCACTGACAGCAGTGCAGGTCACGAACCTACTTCATGTAAAACAACTGGCCTGGAGCCCATGTGCTTAAACTCACAGCCTTAGTATAACAGAATTACATCAGGCTACTAACAAGCAGTAATACATGCAGCAGAATAAGTGCAATTGAGTCATTTTAAGAACAGGCAGTGACAGCAAATTGAGGCAATATGGTTGGAATAGACAGAAATACAGTAATGTTTTTTGATTATAGGTTACATGGGAAGGGGAGAAACACAAAAATGTCTGTTTGAGAAACAAAGGGGGTGGGATGGGGTGGTCTACCCAGTAAGATAAGCTAATAAGATAAAACTAGGAGGTGTGTTCAAAATGAGATTTGTAGTAGGGGTGGCCAAGCCACACACCAACAAATATTTCAACACAACAAGGGGGAACCCATACAACTCCAACAGAACAGAAAACCTGTGACAAAACAAATGCAATACTGCAATATGATACAAAATACATGTGACCAAAGCTTAACTAAAGAGCTTCAAATCAACATTAAATGCAGAGATAACTGATACTCAGAGCACTGCACAACACAGAAACACTTCAGCTAACTATAGATATTTGTAATTAAGAGAGCAATGCTATGCCTCAGCTACGCACACTACTTAACTGCTGCTATTCACATGTTTCAAAGGAATTCTTTGGTAACCTTTGTTAACAGACCCTAGCCAAGAACTGTGAAAAGTACAACAGAACAGAATATGTGTAACCAAACAAATGTAATACTACAATAACATACAATATACAAGTCATTGAAGCTTAAATCCTGAGCTTCTAATCTAAATTACATGCAGATATGAGTGATACTCAGAGCAATGCAGACCACACAAACATCAGACAGATATACCATATTGCCATATATCTGTAAACAATGTTACATTTGCCTAGTTCCTATACAACATGCAATGCTGTTTGTGTGTGACAGGTCTGAAAGTAATAATCCACATTAATGCTGCATTATGTCATATTACATCAGTGTTTCTCACCTGCCTTCATTTCCCAGGCTAACAGCACAGGCTAACAGCAAATATCACACTTCTCTGAATCAGGTGTATATATCTGTCTGATGTGTATGTACCACTGGAAGTCTTAACACAGTTAAACACTTTTCTATTTTCAACTTAGTAATTCTAATCAACCTAGTAATTATTTATGTTTGAAGGCAATACAACAACGTGTAGGTGTAGGCATTTATGTCTGTTTCATGCACTGGAACTAAGATAATGCATTTGTAAAACAAGTACAGCCTATTTACTTGACATTTTGCAACTCATGTCTGTAAGTTTGAGGCTTCCGGCTTCTACTGTTAATACATACATGTGCACAGGTAATACTTGATATACATTTCTGTTCTGTCAGTATGGCACACTGTGTTTACACTCTTGTAGCTCAGTCATACCTCTGAACCTGTTAGAGCAAGACATCCAGACAAAGGTACACATCAATGGGGGGAAAAGCCCGGAGAATAGTGACACTTTATAAATCTAGCTGTAATACACTTAGTTGCTAGCAAAGTAGGGTTTGCATTCACAGGAATACTGTGAAAGATATGACATCTGACATTCAAATATATGCTATGTTATAACTTCAGTCTTTACTGATTTGCCAGTGATTTGCCAGACAAAACACAACTGTGTTAGGCATTGCCTACAACTATGAGGCATACATGTGATCAGTCTGCAAAACTCTGGACAGTTGAAAGGTATGACCTCAGTTTATAACATACAGTTCAACACACACTTCTGTGCCAGTTGTTTGCTATGCACATAACCTATAACGATCTCTTACATTTGTAAGATAAGCATATGTATCATAGTAGCATTCACAGATGACATATGAATTGTTACAACATACCAAGTAGGTGGCCTGTCAGTGTCACAATCAGTATTGGACAACAGAGTAGTAGTAGTCATATGTGAGCTGACCTTTGCTGGGGTGACTCAGGGGCTACAGCTGTGATCTATGTCACTGCAAACAGAGACAGCAGGAATGACTGTAGGTGCTGGACAGCAACATGTGAGTCCAGAAAGTCTTGTTGAGTCCTATTGTTTAACTCCCTATTGCACATTATTGCATCCTCCTTCTGCATTCCATTACATGCTTAATTGATTGACATATCTGTTATACTGCTGAAGAGTTTTCTCAGAAAATGCAAATGTTTAGGTTTGTGTAATCACAGTCTGCCTTTGTATAGTAAGATTCAGACCTGATTTGCATAGGCAGCAGCTTGCCTTTTCTAGGTAATGCTCATGAGCAGGTGATGGCATGTTCACCAATTGGTGTCTCCAACTTGCTAATTGCATCCAGAACAGCTGTGTTGCCTTTCCATTAGCCAATGCCATAGCAACAGTCATATAATTAAGTCCTTCATGTGAGCATTGCCCCTTTTCCTTGCCTGTGAGGAGAACATTATGGAGGTGTGGGGGCTATAGCCTCACAGAAGGTAGGTGGAAATACTTCTTAGAACAAGAAATGTGGAGAAAGCACAACAAAATGGGGGACAAAGTTTCAGAATTAGGTACAGATTATAAGTAGGTATTGCTGTTATAAACTTAGAAGATTGCTAGATTAACAGGGTTTGTCTGGACATGCATTTTTGTGTGATTTGACATCTGACAGTGATATGTATATGACATACCTCTCAACTGTCCAGATTTCCACAAAATGTCTAGAGGTTTGCCTCTTATGTTTGGTCTGTTCCTTAGTCAATTTCTATTTTTGACAAATCAGTAGGATAATGTGAGGGCTGAAGTCACTAAATGACACCCCTTTGTCTTTCAGACTTCATATCCTTCAGAAAAGTTATATTACAGCAAATCCTATAACACCAGCAACATTTTCAGTTTGTAACACCATTATTTAAGATATGTCCCTACTTCTGGCCCCCTGTCCCCCAAGTATGTCAGGCTTTCTCCAGATGTGTTGCAGTAAGAGGTTCAGAGGTATGGTATAGCATTATTTAGTGACTTCACTACTGATATCATCCCAGTGACTTAGCAGACTCCCAGAAATGTTATGAGGCAGTAGCCATAAATATGGTCTCATATCCTGGCTATTCTGTGGAAATCTGTACAGTTGAGTTATGTATGTCTGTCCATTCCTAACAGACTGTCAAGATTGTGTAGCAGTGTAGTGTGTAAATGTTTGTTGGGCTGAGTAGGGAGAGGGGAAGATGTGAGCATCATAGATCCTTTTCTATCTGACTGTGCATGCTGCTACAGCCGCCGGTGGTCTATCAGCTATACATATTTGTAGGGGCAGACTGAGAGATGTGCTGTAACATCTCAGGATTCCTAGTACACTGTGACTTGAGGCAGTATATGTAGGTGTAGTGTGTGACTGGCAATCAGGATATGTTTGTTCAAACAATCGTTATACTCTAGAGTCCAGTTGGGGTACTGGTATGTTGCTGTGACTGTGGTGCAAATGGTTGTCGGTAGACAATTTCTCACCAATGTCTACTTTTCCCTACAGTTACATCCCTGTAGTGCATGATATATTTGCAAATGCATGAGTAATTCTCCAGAGGGGATTTGGGGTAGTGTTGTGTTGGTCTGACTGTACTTCAGAAGGTGCTGGGTGAAATCGTTGGCAGCTCTCACTGTTTTTTCCCTTCTGTTACATGACTGCAGTCATACCTCTCCACTGTCCAGATTTTTATACACTGTCCAGATGCGTGGCTCATATTTTTGGTCTGTTTCTCATAACAGTTGTGGAATTTTCATAAATTACTGGGATGATGTGAGCACTGACATCACTAAATGATGAAGACCATTTGTGTTTCAGACCTAAAAATCTATCAGAAAATATATGTTAAAACAAACTGTGGTACTCTAGCAAGCTTATAAGCTTATAACAGCCATATTTCAAATATGTCACTACTGTTTGGCCTTTATCCTCTCGCTTTGTCAGGCTTTTTGCAGATTTCTTGCAGTAAGAGGTTGAGTATATATATATATATATATATATATATATATATATATATATATATATATATATATATATACATGCTTTACCTTCATAAGTGCATTATGCACACTGGCATTTGCTCATTGCAGATTCGACATTTTGGGTGCGGAGTGCATTATAGCGGGGATCTGGAAATTAACCCTTATCCCACTGTAGTGCGTTCTCGGAGTTAGTATATTAAAGTAGGGGGTGTGCAGGGGGGCTTGCCCCCCTGCATTACAATGTGTCTTTAACATTGTAGTTTGAAAATCAGTGAACCTGCTGTTTGATTTGCTGATTTTCAAACTATGGAGACTTTCTCAGTTTAAAATTTGCGCTTTTGGTTTGCACAAAAGCACGATCGATGTTGTCATTTATGACAATATGAAGGTAAACCTATAGATATATATATATATATATATATATATATATATATATATATATATATATATATATATATATATATATATATATATATATATATATATATATATATATATATGTATATAACAGTACTAATTCCACAGGTTTTTTCCTTTAATGTTGGATGATTATTCTGCATGATATAGTTACTGAAACATTTCTGATTCTCCCAGCTCATGTGGAGTAGTGGTAGCTGCTGTGACTGGAATGCATAGGTCTTGGGTTTAAGGCTTGCCATGCATGTGTATTTTTCCTCTTATGTTAAAATGACTGTAGCACATGATATGTTTGGAAATGTATTACAAATTCCCACAGCTCAGATGGTGTAGAGGTATGTTGCTGTGATTGCAGTGCACAGGTTCCTGGGTTTAAGACTTGGTAGTGGTGACTTTTTTTTCCATTAATGTTAAATGACCATAATGCATGATATGTTTGTAAAAGCATTGAAAGCTGTCACAGCTCAGATGGTGTAGTGATATGTTGTTGTGATTATAGTGCACAGTGTCCTGGGTTGGTTATTTTGCTGCTGGGCAGAACAAGAGCTGATGGAGACAGAGTGATTAAAGCACTTTTAAGCAGTTGTAAGGAGGTTTATGCAGTTTACATGAAGCTAAGCAATGCTAAAAGATGGTTAAGTCCTCTTAGCTTTGCTTAGCAGCGCTTATTCTTGTTTACACATGTCTTCATTTTAAATAAATAAAAGAAAAAAGGGTGAAAGGAAAGTGGTGAAATGGGGGCAAGCAGGGGGTAAAACTTTAGGAAAAGCAGCTAGGGATGTGCAGGATGTGTGTAGGAAAGAACCATAGCTCTACATTTCTACTGCACCAACAGCTGTGACTGATTTGGAAAATTTAGAATTTACAGCCTCACACTCCACAGGGAGGGATGTTGGCAACATACATTTGTAGAGTAATTTGAGTGTAGATTGATTTATGTCACTGGACATGGGGGCAAAATGTAGAGCTATGTATGGGGCAATGACTTTTTTGTGGGACAGATGCCCTTTTTTATTAAGGTGAGAGTGGGATGTTGAGGAAGGGCTCTAGGTATGTTTGGGGAGGTAGGCTGGGTAGAATAGGTTGCTTTTGCAAACAGACAAGGCACACAAGACAGCAGACAGGGGTGGTATATGACACATGAGGGGATAAAAACCTTGGACCGGGAGGGTTGTTGGGAATCAGAAGCCTATGAGCCCCCAAATGGATATAGTGGGACTGAGGTCCCCACCCATGGTCAGTCACCACTGCACCTTCAAGGCCCCGAAGGTGGCTGTGCTGGGGGCTGGACAACAGGGGCAGCCTTCCCCTCCAGGTGCACCAGGCAGCCCTTCATCTGGCACAACAGTCCATCCAACTCAGAGGGGATGATGCTGCGCACCATACCCCGGAACTTGCGGTGGGTGACGGGCTCTTCTCCTCACCTGTGCCCGGGGGGGGGACAGGCCCTGTCACCTGAGGTGGTTCCACCCAAAAATGGCGCAGGACCAGTGGAGGAAGAAGTTCCAGGATGGGACCCAGATGTACTTGGGCCCGGTGCTACAGCCAGATGAGACTGGACAGGCGGATCCACCAGGATCTGCCTTCCCAACATGCTATGGTGTTGAGGTTTTCCAAGATATATTGGTTAGTAATGAACAAAATATTACAAAATTAGTTATAACAGCATGTATGGGTGTTCCAGTTACCCCAAATCAACAGATTTGAAACAGTTGCATAGCAAACAGAACACATTCATAAATGGAACAACAGTAAGCATTGTAACAGCATGCCAGTTACATTGACGGCAGCAGGCCACCAACAATGGTATTTGAACAAGATATGTTAATATGCAGCCAATTAAATATATGAACCATAATAGAACACAAGTCCCAACATTAGGTTTTGAGAAAAACATACCCATAGTATATGAATAATAATTAGTAATGCAAATGAGGGTTTGAGGGAGAGAAAAAAGTCCATTAACAACTATATAGGCTTCTATTTTTCACAACAGTACTGCTCACTGCTTTACAGGTCAGCCTTCACTTTACATCTACCTATGGCCCTTAGCTTCTGTAGCACATACATACCTGTTACACTGTCAACCTGTAGTGGTATGGGGCAGACTGGGACAATTATGGCGACATTACTAGCAGCAGTGACCACTAGCCATGACAGTATGACACTTGAGAGGCATGTATCGGGAAGAGTGCATGGTGTATGCACCTATCCTACTGTCATTTGCAGGTCTGGGGTTGGACAGTGGGACAGTTGTACATGGTGTATTGGTATACCCTGCATACAGCTACTGCAGACATTTCTTTACCTGTAAGACCTGTCAAGAAAATATCTGTTACCACTATCTGACTGTTTCTACAAATATTCATGATTTATTGAGTCTATATATGCACACATCTCAGTGTCACTCCCTGGATTTGAACAGTGTCTGAGTGTGCTAAAATGAACTACAAGGATATTTCTGATCTCACCGAGCTACTGGAGAACTGCTGTTTCTTGTTTGACTGATGTTTGCCTAATACTCTGTGGGTTAGACCGTCTGTCCTTGTAATCCTGTGATTTATGCATGACAGATGTGTATTAATCCTTTGAAATAATACAATCTGGAAAGCAAAGGTTAACACAAGGCAATGCTGCAGGAGGCACACTATAATCCATTAGACATTACTATTCAGGGTTCAAATCTTAGTGCATAAAATATTTCATATTTCATTTATATCTTGATTTACAGTGCCAGAATCTACTGTTTTGCGTAATAGCTGGTTCTCAGAACAACCTCAGTTAATTCTTGCTGTCAAAGCCATATTTGCTGTGAAGAACCTGTACACATTCTATTTTTATGACAGCATACCAGAGTAAACACAACAGTTTGTGGTATAAGCTTTTATTTTTCTTATATGACACAGTGCTTTACTACTGCATATCCTGTAGATCAATATTAGTCTGGCAAATATTTATTTATTTGTTAGACACAGAACACACTACACGTACTGGCAGTAAACAATTTACTCCTTCTTATTTATTTCACTATATACTGCAAGGTAGATCTGTACTCACCGGCCTATTGGTGCACCCTTGTCAGTCTGTTGTCATAGGCCTCAGCATTGCTAGCCCTCTCCACTACAGCGATAGGGGGGAAAAACAAACATTATGCAGACCTGTGTATCACATATTCAGGCTAGAATTTGGAACAGCTATGGATGAGATACTTACAAACTACTGGGGCATTCTGTGCCCGAGCATCTTGGATCAACTGGGCCAAGAGTGCTCCCTTCCTATGCTTTAGGTCAGCATAATGATGCCGTACCTGCTCACCAGTTTGGGGGGATTCCAGTGGCACTGGTGAGGTCACGTGCCAGACAGTCCCAGGCCTCTGCTTTGTACTGAGATGTCTGGTACTGGCCCTGCAGCAGTCTGTCATCACGGTGTCCTACAAGGAGTCCAGCCATGACCCTGAACTCCAGAATGCCCCAATGCTGCACCTGAAAGCATACTCCCTCTCCAGCGCCAGACATTGTTCCTGCAGATATCAAACTACAACGGGTTATGGCTTTTTTCCCACCTGTGAGGTTTAAATAAGACCTTATTCCTGCCCTTTCCCATCATTGGACCATTTTGAAAATGCTAAGCTTAGCTAAGAGGTACTCAAATCCACTAAGTTGAGCTGAACAGTGCTTAAAGGGGTAAATGCGGAGCACTGCTTAACAGTGCACAAATCCACCTAGCTGAGCTGACTGCTGCTTAGAATTTACGTCTAAGCAGAGCTGAGCACTATTAAGCATTGCTCAGTTTTCATTTAAAAAAAAAATATCAGAATTGTAAATTAATCATTACTGACATATTATTAAGTGTATATGATTTACTTTACATGACGTCCCTCTATGTGTCCCTCTATCTGCTTTCATTACATTACCTTGGGGTATGACTATACTGTATGTGACACTTGTGTATGTATGTATGTATATATATATATATATATATATATATATATATATATATATATATATATATATATATATATATATATATATATATATATATATATATATATATATATATATATATATATATATAGGTGATTTTCATGTTATATGCACTGACACTTCCATTTTGAACCAGCTTAAAAGCAGCAGGAACATAAAAATATATGGAATTTAACATAAAAAGAAGATAAGCGCTTTCGTGTTTCCCAACAAATGCTTCATCAGATCTAAAAACATTGATTTACAATACATATATATAGTAACTAAAACAATCAAACACAAAAGTTAACATCTAATCAAAAACAATAGCATTGTTGAATGCCTAGCAACTAATTAGTACTGCAAGTCTTGCTCCAGCAAAGCTGGTTTCAAAGATACAGAACAGTTTAAGCCTGGATACACCTATCCCAATATAGTGAATGCACAATACATTAGGATCTCTATGCTATGCAGACAGGAATCAAGTTTTTAGATGCCATGAGTAATATGACTGAATGTTTTTACAAAGAGGGTATAATAAATTCCTGGTGGAAACACAGAGAAAAATGGTGCAAAATGGTAGACATAGTGATAAATATAAACCCTATTTTTCCAGAAATGTAGTTGATCACAGTATTGGGTTGGTCGCTGGTTATAGGAACTCCAGCCAACTTCATGTTAGATTTAGTATAAAATATACCAATAATATACATCCTATCTGTGACATAATATGTAAAAATTGGGACTTTTTAATTTCAGATGGCAAGACTGTAGCCCTAGTAGGTGATCACCCCACCTTTAATTTCAAGAATGCAGTGAATTTTGAAAGGCAATTAAGTGCCAAACTGCCACCTGCAATGTCCATGTTTCTACGGGGGCAAGACAAATTAAGATGCTAAAAGAAAATAAGACATCTATATGACATAAGAAAAAAGATGTGAAAAATGCTCTAGCAAAACATATAATGGAGTTTGATCACCATTCTTTTCTCTTTTAGGGTCTTGAATGTATATTTGAGAATGAGGGGGGCTTGTAAACTATACTGAGAAAGCAGAGCTGTCATGGATCTTAAAATTACAGGCAGATTGTTATCCAGGCTTAAACTGTTCTCTATCTTTGAAACCAGCTTTGCTGGAGCTTAACTTGCAATACTAATTAGTTGCTAGGCATTCAACAATGCTTTTCTTTTTGATTGAATGTTAACTTTTGTGTTTGAGTGTTTTAGTTAATATGCTATATATATATATATATATATATATATATATATATATATATTGTAAATCAATGTTTTTTATATCTGACGAAGCATTTGTTGGGAAACGTGAAAGTGCTAATCTTCTTTTTATATTAAATTCCATATATTTTCTATGACTGTGGTGTTCCTGCTACTTTTAATTGTTGTTTCCTTGTCTCACTGTTGGAGTGTAGAGTGGAACTTTACTGACTACTGGGCATTTTCTCTTTTCGCTGATTTTGAACCAGCTACACTACCCTGGTTAACAAATATCAATTACTACATAATTTACAATAAAAAAAATTATTTTAACAATGCTTTACCATGTAAAAATAAAGAGCCTGTCTTGGTACTCTAATCACAACACTATCTCGCCGTTAAATATTTTAGCTATAAGTTTGTATTTAGGTCCTGTGAGATGTTTAAGCAATGCTGAGCAGAGGGCTGTAATGTGCAAACCCACTCAGCTATGCTTAAACTTTACTTGGAACAGAAAAAAAAAATAAAAGTGCTTTAATTACATGTATCAATACTACTTGTAAGTCATATTTAGTAATGCACCTGTCATTCTATCAACTGCCTAGGTCTGTATGGGCAATGTCAGAATTGAAGTCACCACATAATGGCATACATTTCAGTTTCAGACTTCTAATCCCAGCCTACATGTTATGTTGATACAAACCCTGTTCCTCTGTCAACTTTCTAAGTTTGTAAGGGCAATATTTATAATCTGTCCCTATTTGTCCCCCCATCGTTTTAGGCTTTGTCCATTTTTTTCCTCTAACAGGTTGAGAGGTATGTCCCCCAACATTTTAGGCTTTGTCCAGATTTTTGCCTCTAAGAGGTTCAGACGTATTGTCAAAGTGCTGTATGGCACTTTTGCAATCCAAGGGGTGTGTGACAGTACCTGTCACACACCCCTCCATTGCTTCCTATTTAAATTCCTGCTTTCAGTGTCCATGGACACTGAAAGCAGTTAGAAAGTGCCATAAGGCACTTTGACAATGCAGAGGTTGTGTGCAGGTACTGTCACACACCCCATGCATTGCTTCCTATTTAAATTAATGCTTTGAGTGTCCGCAGACACTGAAACAGTTAGAAAGTGCCATACGGCACATTGACAATGCAGAGGTTGTGTGATAGTACCTGTCACACAACTCCTCCATTGTTTCCTATTTAAATTCCTGCTTTCAGTGTCCGCAGACACTGAAAGCAGTTAGAAAGTGCCATATGGCACTTTTAGAGTGCAGGGGGCATGTTGGATGTGCGAGCACTACTGAAACATAACCCCTGCACTCAATTGTGTTCATATCCACAAAGCCATTACCAGTAGTTCACCTTCATTAATATGTAAGGTGCACTGCTGTTAAGGCTATGCGGAAGTGGACACCATTAACTCTGTGTAGAAATAACACTATTCCTACATGGAGTTTATTGAATCTTGGGGATTAATTTGATTCTATCAAACAGCTTAGGCTCTTCCCATTGGAAGTAACTGTGCATACTTCTCGAACTCCATTGGATGGAATTATTCAATACAGTGTGGGTTATTATTAGCCTAAAGTATTTGTCAGTACCACATTCATCTAGACATGCTCAGGCAGATGTGAAAGGAACATTTTCTGATCTTTCTACTGTTGGGCTTGTCATTTGATATTCTTCTAAATCAGATCTGTGTGTTATGTCCATTTTTGGATTACTACTCTAAGTGTGTCTTGTTGACAAAGAGGGATAAAAAACATGACCATGTGTCTGTTGTAAGTGCATTGAATTAATGGTTAGATCTCAGATAGTGGGCTGTCTGTCAGAGCTAATACATATTTCTTGAGCATCTAGTCAGGTTGTAACACACACAGATTAAGGAAACTTCACAAATCATGCATTTTCATTATAATTTCATGATATCTGTTGTTACAGTTAATTTTTTTCTTTTATTGTGCTCCCCATTTGTGTGTGTTTTGGCAAAGGCAAATCGCACTTTAGACTTTTCATAGCAGTAAATGAGAGTCTACTCCCCAAGGTACAAACTGAGAAATTTAATTTGGCATGCCATCAGTATCGCATTTTAGAGTGGCCTAGATGGAGTGGTACAGAACACTGAACAGAGGCAAAAGAAGAAATTTCACACTTCACTTTAGTTACATACAGTGCAAATGAAATGACTTTAAAGAAACAGGAAATAAGATGCAAGGTTTGAATCCAGCTTGAAGCCACATGCTGCATATAATTTTTGCAACAGACATGAAAATGTAGATTGTGTTTTGTTGTGTGGAATATAAATTGTTATATATATATATATATATATATATATATATATATATATATATATATATATATATATATATATATATATATATACCTTTGTAATTTATATGCAGCTTAGCAGAGCACAAACAGGGCTCATAGGTGAAAGAAAGAATGAACAATTTAATTTCTGTAATCTCCATCTGGACAATCATTTTTGTTTTCTCGGCTGCATAGTATTTCTAATGAGTGAGTGATGTGCACATGATGTATACCTCTTTCTGTGGCACAAGTAGTGAAATCAGTGACTCTGAACCCATAACAGAGTAGCTCTGGGGTTTAAATCTATACTGTGTGAAGAGAATGTGGAAACTATTACTCAAAATTTATGACTTATTTTAATTAGAACCTCATATGCTGTTTTTTTTCTATTTCCTACCTTCTGCACTTGTTGGTGAGTGCTGTTCAATCAAATGTACCTGCTTAATTAAAAAGTGAAATATTTTAATAGGCAGACATATGTAGTGCAAACAGCGTAGTGACAATGTGTGGATGTCAGCACTCTGAACAGTACTGAATAGAGAACATACATCTTTGATGTTAACTGTCCCTATGGCACAAGGTGTAAGTACAGTGACTCTACACACAGAACATGTGACCCAGCATTCAAATCTCAATAATATATATTTTTACAAAGGTGTCTGAATGCAATTTCTAACAACAGCCTGACTAGAAGGGTAAAACTACAAACAATGGCTGCTATAATTAGACTGATTGCAGGAATTGTCTCAGTAATGCTTTGATACATTTTTCTAGGTAACATATCTCACTAATGGATTAAACCTGTGTGTAATTGTTTAAGTAGGATCCATCCATAACTGCTTTTTTTTTCAAATTGCATATAAACAGAGGTAGGACATGCAGACTCGACAAGCATCCCAGCCAAGAATCAAACCAGGGAACCACTTACTGTAAGACAGCAACACTATCCACTGTGCCCCCCCCTCCCCAATTATTGTGAGTAATTAAAATGCACTTACATATCTATAATGGGCAGAATACTTAAGTTAAAATCATCTTCCCGCCACACTTCACCCAACTTTGTGTTTAGGACAATATGTGTTCTGAGGTATGTATGTATCAAACCCCAGCCAGTATTACTCAGCTCATGAAAGTCTGTCCATCTGATATACATTTACAAACAGCAACATTGCATCTCTCATGGGAATGCATTTCACAGGACTTCTTAAACTCAGACACATACAGACCTATCTTAAGTATATCTCAATTCATACTTGTTAGAAAAATGTGTATTTGAATATATGAGAAATGCTAGTTTAAAAGCAAAGTAGTATATAATGCATTTTATTCTATTAATCATATAACAGTACAAATTAATTCATTTGTAAATGTAAGTAGTTTTGAAACTGCAGTGTGGCTTGAAGCAAAGCTGATCTCTGACCCTGGCAGAATGCTAGCTTAGCAAGTTTTAATGTTTATGCTTTTCACAAGTGATTATCTGCTGGGTCAGGAAATTAAATGTGTGAAATAATGAAATCTTCTGCTCTTTCCTGTTGGAATGATTTGGCCTTGTATATGTGTTACTAAGATAGCACGCAGCTGTGTGAGAAAGTGTAACAGAGAATAAAGATGTGCATTAAAAGACTGAAGCTGCTATTGTATTCAAACTGATATGAAACCTTGAACAAGTAACTTTACAGAAAGACATTATGACTGACCAGCTGGATAGCAAGGCCGTATTGTATCTAGAGGAAAAGTTTTTTAAAATATACAGCATCAGCAGAATTAATGAATAAAGAATTGTAAGCTAAAGTGATGTAGATGCCCTGTGACATATCACGTCAGTAAGGTGGGCATAGCTTAAATGTTAAACCTATATAAAATTGTGTGCTTCCTGTTTCATGTCAGACAAAATTCTGTACTTGTACGTTTTTTGCCTCCTGGTGTACACTAGTAAACTTTTGAATCTGAACCTCCTGTGTATTGAATTCTTAATTTTATTTAACAGTTTGGTCCTTCTCAGCCGGAAAATTCCCTCAGACAGCTGCAGATCAGAGTCTACCGGTGGTCGAATACTGCGCAGGAGAAGTTATCGAAACGGTTCTTCTTGGGTGAAAAGACCTCCGACTGAATTGTCGTGTAAAGAGGCTGGCCACTTTCTGATCTGTGGCCGAAGAGTGGACATTGGACAGTTTAATACCGGAGGCTCAGGTAGGAAGAATTTGCCTTTTTTCTGTTTTAGATCAGGGACTAGGTTACAGTATATTGTTGTCAAGATTTGTTTTGCAGATCAGGGACAAAAGGAATTACTGTATATTTGGTCATAGATCAGGGTAACAGAATAAGGTAGGCAGTTATTCTAGATAAACTGTAAACAGGAACTGAGACCTTGATATCACGTGATAAAAAAGGGTTACGTAACATTTTCTTTGACGTGGGTAATCAGTGCACTAAAACCTCGCGAGATCCGCCCCTAACTGAAGACGCAAAATACATGCAATTACAACGTTCTGATAATGTTAGGTATTATACGAAATGGGTTAATAAATATGAATTTGATGGTAAACTAGATAAAACTTCACTAGTTAAACTCCTTAAACAGCTTAAATCTGATGCGGGAGGTCAGGCAAAAAATCAACGCCAACTAGGCATTCCTCAAGCACACAGGTGGATTGAGGAAGCAAATCGTAGAGAACAGAAGCTTAAAAATTCAAAAACATTATTTTTAGACAAAGAAGATAATAACTTGGTAATAGCAACAGCTCCTCCTCCTCCTCCCTTGCCCCCTCCCTTACCCTTTTCAGGATATGAAGTGAGTGGACAGGCTGGTCCACCTCCACTTTATCCTGAAGGTTCAGCAAGACCACAACCATTTGTTAGAGATCCTATTGAAACTAGGTCCCGAACACGTAAAACACATAGGGACACAGAATCATACCAAATAGAGAGAAATCTACAGGATGAGAGTGAGGAAGAAATATGCCCACTTATAGAAGTTCCAAATCCTCAGGCAGGACAGGAA
This sequence comes from Protopterus annectens, assembly GCF_019279795.1. NCBI lineage: Eukaryota > Metazoa > Chordata > Ceratodontiformes > Protopteridae > Protopterus > Protopterus annectens. The sequence goes on from NC_056726.1 coordinate 867,215,088, forward strand.
GGGCAGGACCCAACACTCTTAGTATATAGACCATGGACACCAGAAGACATCCGGAAGGCTACTGAGGGAATCCCCCATCTGAAAGTTAATTTTACGAAATTTTTAGAAGATTTACAAGGCATGAGGTTGAGTTACCACTTGAATGGTGAAGAAGTAGAAAAAGTAGTAAGACAAATTATAGGTCCAGACTGGCACATGATTTGTGGCACCTGGAATCCTCATAATGCAGAGCTTAGACCACTCCCACATAGTGACGCAGAGTTAGACAACAGAGTGAAAGGTCTGACAGACCGAATCTCTGAGAAATGGAAACCCAGAGCAGACTGGACTTGCATTAATCAATGCATACAACAGGAAAATGAGACAATAGATGGATATTATGCTAGATTATTAGAATGTTTTAATAATCATAGCGGTATGTCGGTTCCTGAGAACCAAACAAATGATTCCCCGGATGAACAACAATTAAAAAATGCATTTTTGAAAGGTTGCATTGCACCTATTAGTAGCTTCATTACGAAGCATATGATAGACCATCAAACAGGGAGGCTACAAGCCTTACTTGAATATGGTAGACATGCTGAAAGACATTTTAATAGCAAAAAGAAAAAGAAGGCGCAAGTCTTCACTGCTGAAGACGGAGCTGAAGTATTTGTATTACAGTCAGGTAAAAGGGGTAAGAAAAATACCCAGGGAAACAAACAGTCTGACAAATGATCAGAAGATTTTGAAGAGAGGAAAAAGAAAGGTGAATGCTTCAAGTGTGGGAAAAAAGGACATTTAACAAGGGATTGTAGGCAAAACAAAAAGGTAATCACAGAAGATAAGGGAGATGAGGACTGACTATATGATAGTGAGGACACATCAAGTGAAAGTCAGAAATCATCAGGAAAAGTTAATAAACAAAAAAACAAATGTAAATGTGATAGAAGGAGTAGAGGAAGTGCAAGTAGATATGGAGGATGAAGAAAGTGAAATTTTGGACTTAGCATTATTGAGCTTAGAGCTCTACTTGGCAGATACGAAACCGGAAGTTATACTTCTAGTGGAGGGAAGGGAAGTCAAATTCCTGTGTGACTCAGGAGCATCACGGACTTTGGCACACCCCTCCAAGTTACCGGAACATTCAGAATCACCTGATTATATACTAGTAAAAGCCGCAAATGAACAGCTATACAGGGAACCACTTTCCCATGATATAGCAATAACTGACCCTGTTTCAGGTATGACCCAGAAAAGTAAAATAGTTGTTTCTGCAAAGTGTCCAGTAAACCTATTGGGCAAGGACCTTATGCAGATATTTGGCATAGCAGTAGTTCCAATTGTACAAGGTATGGAGGCACAGAGACAAATGGATACCTTTGTAGTGCGATCGGAGGGTGAAACTTTTTACTGGTACAGCCAGGACCTAGTCACGACTGGTCCAGGGGCAGTAACCGAGGAACTGATGAACGTAGCCATCAGTAAAGCCCCCTCCCTTGACACTGATCGACAGCATTTGTTACACTGTACTCTATACTACTGTACTACACCAGGACCTGATAGAGAATATGAGCAAGAATTATTCAAGAATCGTGCAACTAGATTGGTTTTGCGTACTTTGTACTGGGATACTGAGGGGAACAGTGTAGTTAGCTGTTCATTACCTCAAGAATTCCTTGCATTGTATAGATCAAATCGGTTGCCACATGTCAGCTTGACAAAGAACAAAAATGTCAAATGGGCAGATTTAGGAGAAAAAGTAACCAGATGGGAGAAACAAACTGATTTAGAACTATCAGAACAAGGGATACAAAAACAAAAACTGAATTGGTTGACACAGACACATCCAGCTGTACACTTGCAATCTAGTGAGGACAGCTGATTAGCATTTTTATTAGAAGAAGAAGAAAAGGCCTTATGTGAAATTCCAATAACTCTTTGGTCAACAGGCAAGTCAGATGTATGACTTATTCGAACAGCAGGACCAGTTACAATTACCCCAAAGTCAGCTTTTAGACCACAGAAAAGACAATACCCTTTGAGAAAGGATGCAGAAATAGGAATTAAGCCTATAATAGCAGTATTACTCAAAGAAGGAGTACTGGTAGAATCTCCTGATTCACCATGTAATACACCCCTATTTCCTGTTAAAAAAGCAAACGGGGAATGGCAGATGGTACAAGATTTACAAGCTGTAAATAATGCAGTAATACCTAGAGCACCTACGGTGCCAGACCCACATACCTTGTTAAACGATTTAGAACCACAACAGAAGTATTTCTCTGTGGTAGATATTAGCAATGCTTTCTTTTCAATACCTATACATCCTGATAGTCAATATTGGTTTGCATTTACATTTCAGGGAAAAAGGTATACATATACTCGACTACCACAGGGATATTGTGAGAGCCCAACAATATTTGCACAAGAAATGGCTAGCAACCTGGCAGGGTTTACCCCACCGGAAGGTAGTCAAATTCTACTTTACGTAGATGACATCTTGCTAGCAGCCCCCACCCAGCAACAGTGCAGGGAGGATACTGTAGCATTATTGACATTTTTAGCAACACAAGGACACAAAGTAAACAAAAGTAAGTTACAACTTTGGAAAAAACAAGTTAGATACCTAGGATATGTAATATCCAATGAAGGTAGAATACTAGATGAGGAAAGAAAAACAGCAATTTTGCAAGCACCCAAGCCAAAGACCAAGAAAGAAATGATGTCTTTCTTAGGTACAACTAATTTTTGTCGGAGCTGGATACCAAATTATGCTTTGGAATCTGTTCCACTGACTGATTTGATATATAAGACACCAATGGCAGCACAAGATATCTTACAATGGACACCCGAAGCAGAAACAGCTTTCTGCAGGTTGAAGCAGTTAATAGCTTCTTCATTAGTTTTAGGACTTCCAAATTATCACAAACGGTTCTTTCAGACCATAGATTGTAAGCAAGGATATATGACGTCAGTATTGATGCAACAACATGGGGACAAGCAACGCCCCATAGCCTACTATTCATCACAGTTAGACCCAGTGGCATGATCTTTGCCTCACTGTGTACAAGCAGTAGTTGCAGCTGCAATGGCAGTACAGGCTTCAGCCTCAGTGGTGTTATTCCACCCTCTCACATTGAGAGTGCCTCATGCAGTTGCAATAATTTTACTGCAAGAGAAAGTGGCATACCTTTCTCCTGCTAGACATCTTTCATGTATGACTATACTGCTGAGCCAACCTCATATGACGATTGAACGATGTACGACATTGAATCCATCAACATTACTTCCAACTCCTGTGGAGGGCACACCACACAGCTGCCTGCAGGAAATTGAACAGTTAGCTTTACCTAGACAAGATCTTACAGATATGCCCTTGGATAATGCCGAGGTGACATATTACATGGACGGCTCATGCAGAAGGGGTCCTACAGGGAAGAATCTGGTGGGGTATGCAGTAGTTACAGACACTGAAATTTTAGAAGCTCAATCCTTACCACACAACTTATCTGCACAAGCAGCAGAATTGATAGCTTTGATGAGGGCATGTACTTTAGCAAAAAACAAGTGTGTGAACATATATACTGATAGTCAGTATGCTTTTTCTACAGTACATGTATTTGCACAACAATGGAAAAATAGAGGAATGATAACATCTAGTGGAAAACCTATTAATCATGCGCAATTTATTTTAGAGTTATTAGAATCCATTCAGTTACCTACCAAAGTAGCGATTTGTAAATGTGTAGCTCATACAAAACAACAGGATAAGATTTCGAAAGGCAATGCACGAGCTGATGCAGCTGCAAAGCAAACAGCCTCAGTCTCAGAAACTTTACTTTTAAATGAGGAATTACAACCCTCTGAGATTTTAGATTTAGACATGTTAAAAACAATGCAGATGCTTACTACAAAAGCGGAGAAACAAAAATGGGTAAAACGAGGTGCAATTCTTGAGAATGGACTGTACATTTCCAAAGAAAGAAAACCGATATTGCCATCTAATTTATTTAGATATGCAGCTTTGTTGAGCCATGGGCAGTGCCATGTCTCAGCAGGGGGGATGGTACGGTTAGTAAATCAAATATTCCAAACATATGGATACACAAATTACACAAAAAAAATTTGTGCAGCTTGTCATACTTGTAACAAGCATCACGCACTAGGGGCATTTAAAACCAAGCAAGGAAGTTTTCCTATACCACCATACCCGTTCCATACTATTTGTATGAATTTCATAGAATTGAATAAATGTGAAGGGAAAAAGTTTTGTTTAGTTATTGTAGACATGTTTTCTAAATGGGTAGAAGCTTTTCCAACCAAAAACCCAGATGCAGCAACAGTGGCAAAAGCCCTGATAAAAGAAGTAATCCCTAGATTTGGCATTCCGGAGAGGATTTATAGTGAAAATGGCACACATTTTGTAAATCAGATGATTCACCAGCTTGGGAGATTTTTTGGTATCTCCTTAAAGAACCATTGTGCTTACCACCCACAGTCAGCAGGACTGGTGGAAAGGTACAATGGTACCCTGAAAAATAAGCTAAGGAAGCTAGTAGAGGACACCCAAAAGAACTGGATATACTGTCTGCCTTTAGCACTGCTGAGTATGAGAACAGTTCCAAATGTAAAGGGTTTGACTCCCTTTGAAATGGTTTTTGGGAGAGCATATTATGTGCCTCAGTGGAAAGCTCTCATGCCTGCAGAGCAAGAGGCTGACAGTTCATTAGCTAGTTATATGAGGAAATTGTTAACAAATAAATCTGTTTTGCAGTTTAACTCTTTTTCAGATAAGGAATAGACCAGACCAGTGGAAGCAGTCTTGGCCCCAGGGTCGTGGATCTGGCTGAAAGTGACAAAAAGGAATAATTGGGCGAGTCCAAAGTGGGAGGGACCATACCAGGTTCTGTTGGCAATGCCTACTGCAGTTAGAGTGGCCGAGAGGATGTCCTGGGTTCATTTGATGCATTGTAAACTGATAAAGAACTTTCAACTTGATAAAAACTTTGTGACTGATATACAACCAGACCAAGATGGCCAAAAACAAAGCAAATAGAAGTTTAGATCAACCCCAGAGATGTTGCATAATCATTTTGTTGAGTGTACATTTATTGACTGTAATTGTGACAATTTTCCTCTTGCTGTGGTTTATCCTACACACAACTACACAAGTGAAAGTGGGAAGGCATGATGAAACGTCTATAGACTGGCATCCAAGTTTTAACACATACCTAGCCATGAAATGTGTATATGCAGAGACTATGAACATTTCAAATTGCTGGGTTTGTACAGCTATACCGACAGCATATGGAGGACTGATAATGTCCGCTGTCCCTTTGGGGATAAATGAGACTTGGGAGAATTTACTTTTCGACACAGGAACTGTGAGATCACAGGACAAAATAGCTTTATTTTTACCTGTCACACAAAAAGGAATTGTATGTTTTTTCAAAAATGACACTCTCCAGGTGGGCTGGAGCAATTGTAATATAACCATATCTTACCGATGTTATATTAAGAATAGTAATGGCAATACTTTTTGCAATACTAATTATGACTCATATTTGAACTCATTGAAAACAACTATGAGTGACATTCAAAAAAATCCAGTTCTGTTTAAACAATTGTCAGTTATAGATCAAAAAATGTTTCATGCAGGACTGATGCGTATTAGTACTAAAGTAGAAAACTGTTATTTTATTTGTGGGGAAAAAGGCATATAAATGGTTACCTGAGAATTGGTCCGGCAGTTGTTTTTTGGGTTACTTGGTTCCGGCAATAAGACATACTGCCGAATTACCTTTGGGTAAGATACGAAACGTAAGAGAAACAGCTCGAAAATCCGAAGGTCCAGTTAAGAAACCTGTGAATCCAGTTGGAAAGATTGAAGCTGGTTGGAAAGACCATAATTCAGTAAAAGACAAAAGCGAATTGACTCATATGGACTTGAGTGACAGTGTTATATCCTGGGCAGGAATATTCCCAGCCTATGGAGCAGTCAAATCGATCTGGGAGCTGAGGAAGTTGTCAAACTTCTCAAGTAATGAGTAATGCAACTTTTTCCGCCCTAGAACTGGTGACTGATGAACTGAATGCAATGAGAACTGTTGTGCTACAAAATCGAATGGCTCTTGACTTCACCCTAGCGGCAAGAGGTGGTACGTGCGCGCTTATCAAAGAAGAATGCTGTGCTTATATTCCTGACAATCGTCATGAGATAAATAACCACCTAGAGGTAATTCAGCAAGTATCAGCCATGACTGAACCAGGCCCAAACCCACTGACGGACTTTTTCCAGAATCTATTTGGGGGGTGGGGTTCCATCCTAATGAATATTCTGATTGCCATTTGTGTGGGTATACTCCTAATAGGAACATGTGTTTGCTGTGGAATTCCCTGCATGAAAAGATTAATCAAAGATTTTGTTGATGTATCTGTTACTGAAACTTTTTACCAAGATATCGAGATTGAAAGATTGATCTCAGATGACGCTTTTTCTGAAGTATAGATTGAATGACTCACCTAGCTGAAAATCCTGAGTGGAAAAGGCTAGGAGATGAAATGACACTATGCATACTTCAAAATAGATTAAAAAGTATTAATAGGGGGGAAAATGTTAGAAAAATGTGTATTTGAATATATGAGAAATGCTAGTTTAAAAGCAAAGTAGTATATAATGCATTTTATTCTATTAATCATATAACAGTACAAATTAATTCATGTGTAAATTTAAGTAGTTTTGAAACTGCAGTGTGGCTTGAAGCAAAGCTGATCTCTGACCCTGGCAGAATGCTAGCTTAGGAAGTTTTAATGTTTATGCTTTTCACAAGTGATTATCTGCTGGGTCAGGAAATTAAATGTGTGAAATAATGAAATCTTCTGCTCCTTCCTGTTGGAATGATTTGGCCTTGTATATGTGTTACTAAGATAGCACGCAGCTGTGTGAGAAAGTGTAACAGAGAACAAAGACGTGCATTAAAAGACTGAAGCTGCTATTGTATTCGAACTGATATGAAACCTTGAACAAGTAACTTTACAGAAAGACATTATGACTGACCAGCTGGATAGCAAGGCCGTATTGTATCTAGAGGAAAAGTTTTTTAAAATATACAGCATCAGCAGAATTAATGAATAAAGAATTTTAAGCTAAAGTGATGTAGCTGCCCTGTGACATATCACGTCAGTAAGGTGGGCATAGCTTAAATGTTAAACCTATATAAAATTGTGTGCTTCCTGTTTCATGTAAGACAAAATTCTGTACTTGTACATTTTTTGCCTCCTGGTGTACACTAGTAAACTTTTGAATCTGAACCTCCTGTGTATTGAATTCTTAATTTTATTTAACAATACTGTAATGAACATGGTTGTAAAGGACTTCTACTGCAGCACTGACAAATAATCGCCTACAGTGTGTAATTCTCGAAAGTTATGTGCCAAGTCATTGTATTTAACCTCTAAAACATGAAGGAAAACAAGCCAAGACATTAAGCATGTCAGTGTTGAACATCTGAAAAAGTGGGAATAGGTGGAGCATCACCTCACTGTCATGTTTCACACCTTCATTGCTGTTTGACATAATACCTTCCTCCTTGTCTGCCAATGCCTGCCTCTGCTTTCCTTTTCTCAAATGCAGTTGGCTTGTTTGTGCATGTTTGCACACTAGCTGTTAAATGCATTATTGGAATTTGGCACCAGTTCAGACATAGAGCTGTTGCTTGACTTATGCTGGCATGGCTGATATGGAATATGATGGTGCAGAATTTAGAGAATAAGGTGGGGTGATGAGAAATCCAGGATTTTTGTGGCACTCCTTGTGAAGCACCACAGCCATAGGCTGCTGCAGAGGGACTATACTGGATCTCAGTATAAGACTGAGGCTTGGAACAGGTTAACCAAGGCTGTATCCCATGCAAAAGGCATCCCATGCACTGGAGAGAATTGCCATCACCACTGTAGTGAGCCAACATTTAGCAAGAAGGGCATCCTTAACTAATGGGAGGACGAGTTTAGAACTAGTGACAGCTCTCAGTTGTGTAAGTGTACTGATGCTCAGTATTCAGTTATATAGAATGAAGTAGACAGCCAAGACTGGCATTCATTATGCTTTCATGTCTCTTCCTCTTTTCTTTATTGTACAGCTGCTAAAGACAGCGAACAGGGAGGTGAACCAAGAGAAGTTAAATCACATCAGAGGCACAGGTTATGCATGCATCAGGTCTTTCTGTAAGCCTAATCAATATTGTAGTTATATGTAATATGGAAATCTTGAAATAAATACTTGTATCTTTGATAGCATAGCAGTGCTTAACCTTTCCATTATACCTGGATGTTGCAAAGGTGTATAAACTAGATAATCATAAATGTGTATTTTTCTGGAAGTATAAAGTCATGTCACATGTCATGGATCTAATTATCTCTTTTTTGTCTCACCCCACACCTTCTCTCTCCTTTTTTGGGGGGCATTTTATATGGCTTAAAAATATTCTCTTTTCATACATTTCTGCTTACCAAAACTGATATGCAGAACAGAGAGTTGACCTACTGCTACAGCTCCGCCTGCCATTCCTCCATAGGTTACAGCACTGGCACCCAGTACTTCAGGTTTGAAACCTGCTGATGCTGCTTCAACAACCCCTGCCCTATCTTCTCCTTCTGAATCAGGTGCTCTGTCCCAGCAACTAGTGTACTGGTACCCTCCAGAAGTAGTAGTAGTAGTAGAGATGGTGATTTGTTACCTGCCAAGAGCTAACAGGACTGGTGGAGGTATGGAATGGGGCCTCAGTGACTGAATCAGCCACGTAGAAAAGGTGTTCTGCATATTGTCATGTTGACGACACATTGAGCACTGACACAAGAATCTGAGACAGGAGACAGTAATGACAGTTCTGAGGATGAGGATTAGATTCTCACTGCTCTTAGGCTTGACTTGCTCATGCCTTCAATAGCCCATACCTATCCTCAGTCATGGTGCCCCCCCAAACTTTTGTGTCCATCAACATCCCTGTTGGTATTGTTTACCCTGTATGCCTGCACCTTCACATTCCTAAGCCCCTTTCCCCTACATTCCTCTATTTCTGTCATTCTGACAGTAAAAAACAAAAAAAAAAACTAAAAAATGGGCACCTGTCCCATCAAAAAAAAAGAAGACCCATAAATATCTCTCTTCTTCACCTATGTAACCTCTTTACACACTTGTAATGATATTCAATGTGAAAACTTGAAAATATTGTAACCACAGAGTGCCAATAAGTGCTCCAGCACCAAAAATGTGCAAACGCAAAGTTAATAGTACCACAATAGCTGCTCCTTGTACAATGAACCAAAACTATTACTCACACAGTTTTGGAAAAGCTTCCGCTAAATCTTTAATAACACTGTGCAGTTATTTGTTGTAAATGACTAGAAATACTGCTCACAGAAATATTACCACTCAATTCTGCTTCAAAACATTATCATTAGTTCCATTGGAATGCCAAACAGCTGCTGGTAACAACGTACTTCCATTCCAAAACGCCAGCCACAGATTGTTAAATAAGACAAATGGTTTTATTAAACATAAAACGGTGAAAAACTGAATGGACCACTGCATGTTTAAGCTGAGTGGAACTTCAAAACTCTTAAAGAATGCTAAAATTGTGGTCCAAATAGAAATTAATACATAAACAGAAATTGCAACGGACTGAATTAACGGTCGGTTAAGCGCTTTCACCCATTGCTTATGGGCTTCTTCAGAACACCGGTAAAATCAAGAGTCCATCTTTTAAAACCTTAAAGGCGCCAAAACAATGAACACCATCTCAAAATTTAAAGAAACAATTTACATAATGTCAAATCACAACACCATTCAAATTCCAGCTACCCAAGCAATACTGACCAACATTATTAACTTAAAACTTTATAAATAATCAATAAAATCAATAAAAAAAATCTAGTAATGATTGTAAAATATTAATTGTAATATTGAAAAATAAAATGTCTCGTTAATTAGCTGTGTGAGCATACATATCCATTTAACACCCTTATAAAATACCCTTATATATAATCAACTTGTGATATTACAAAACGTAAACAAAGGCTGCCTAACTACACTACTACTCCTAAAATGTTTCTAATTGTGTACTACCTAACTCCACTGTATATTGCTGCAAATACAATAATTTGATCTGAAGAAGCCCATAAGCAATGGGTGAAAGCACTTAACCGACCATTAATTCAGTCCGTTGCAATTTCTGTTTATGTATTAATTTCTATTTGGACCACAATTTTAGCATTCTTTAAGAGTTTTGAAGTTCCACTCAGCTTAAACACTCAGTGGTCCATTCAGTTTTGTCAGTGTTTTATGTTTAATAAAACCATTTGTCTTATTTAACAATCTGTGGCTGGCGTTTTGGAATGGAAGTACATTGTTACCAGCAGCTGTTTGGCATTCCAATGGAACTAACAATAATGTTTTGAAGAATCGAGTGGTAATCTTTCTGTGAGCAGTATTTCTGGTCATTTACAACAAATAACTGCACAGTGTTATTAAGGATTTAGCGGAAGCTTTTCCATAACTGTGTGAGTAATAGTTTTGGTTCATTGTACAAGGAGCAGCTATTGTGGTACTATTAACTTTGCATTTGCACATTTTTGGTGTTGGAGCACTCTTTACACACTTGATTTGGTACAATAGGTCTGCAACCTTATTCTGTTGTTGTCACCTACCCCTGGTGTGGTGACAGTCCAAATTCAGCAAATTCTGTCTATAGTTCTAGAGTTATTTTGTGAAAAACTGGATGGCTGTGGTTCTCTCCGACCACCTTCCTGCAAATTCCTCTATTCTTTCACCTGTGCCCTCCCCTCTTCTAACCCCCCAATTCACCACTTTCCCAAAAAACTAATTTTATACACATTTAATCTGGTCAAAAAATAAATTCACACACTACACAAAAAATAGTCCACAAGAAAGCCATCACTTTTTTGCCCTCAGTATTTGCACAGGCTTTGGCATCATGAACCAGTGTTGAGTGACAGTGAATGACTGTTCATGTCTTATGGCAATACCTGGTCAGTTGTTGCCATCACCCACAATAGTCCAGTTATCCTCATGGAAATATGCTTAAACTCGCTGCATTATCAGAATACAGTGTAAGACAGAGTAAAGGAAATAACTGACAAAAGTTACTCTTAACAGTTCTTTGACCATAGGATGCAGCTAAGTTCAACTTTTTGTGTGGAAGGTTGACATAAGGCAGCTGCTCAAAGGTTAATTTTTGACCAGAGCATCAAGAGTTTGATTCCAGATGTATGTCACATTATTTCTTACTGTGATGTTGTACTTCTATAATGTTTCTTGACACATATCTCAATGTTTATCCAGTTACAACCTTTCATTAACAGAGTTTGAGTAATGTTGCAAAAAGTTTTTGCAAACACATTCAAAACCATAAGGAAGATTTAATGATCACTCTTATTCTACTCATGTCTTCTGGATCCTCAGAGTTATCAGTTAAAGATACAGAGCATGACAGATAAATACATAGGACATGCCATAAAGATGTGCATTAATGATGCATAACATCATCCTTTCATATGTGTCTGCCTGTCTGTCTTTATGTTCATCCGTTCATACTGTTGACTGTTCATTATTCTTATGGATGTAAATGTCACCATATAGCTTATTCATGCTGTTGTTACTGTGCTGAAGAATAATACCTATATCTTCTATTGGCTGAATAGGTAATCACTGCTCTTTCAAAGGTGTGGTTTTGAAACCTAAAGCATGGTTTCCTTTGTTGTATTCTGAGATAATGATCAAGTCTATATGCCTAGTTTTTCAGCTTGACAATGGTTTGAATCCAGCTTTAGGTGAAACTCCCACTGCCTGTTTTTCTAAGTGTCTTTGCTGTGCATGTGTTACTTATCTAACGGTCAACCACCTTCTCTTTTAGCAGTTGTAGTCCTCATTATTTGCACAAGGTCTAGCAATGAACAAATGTAGCATGTGATGTTAAAAGGCATTGCAAGTGTTATTGCAAAATGTGGTGATTGTTTTGCCTTAAACCACATTGTATAAACAATTAACTTGTGATTTCCCTTGAACCATGTCTCATATGTAGTAGGTATAAAAGATTATTTCAGTAGGCATTACTGACACAATTTGGCAATCAACGTATTTAAGATAGTCATTCCTAGATATATTACAGTCAGGATCAAAATTAGTTATGAGAATCATCATGGCACCCTTTGTAAAATTATCTGTATACCTGACTTGAACCCTACTTCAATACTTCTTCCTCATTTAGCTCACTGAGCTTACACCTTGTGCCAAAGGGAAAGCTAGGCTGACAGACAGATTTTTCTTCGCTCAGTACTGTCCAGAGCACTGACGGCCACTCCTCACCACTAAGTCTGTTAGTGCTACAGAAGGCTAACCTAATTAATGTTTTCACTTTTTTCCAATGTTTGCTCACCATCTAATGTTGTGCAAACAGGGAAGGCAAGTACAGCAATTCATTTTAGAATTATGCTTTGGCCTTAACATGGAGAGGTATAAAATAATATACAAAGCATAAGTATGCAAAATATTAATATAAAACAAAGCTGTTTTAAATGTAAGAAAAATCACAATATTTCCTCTCTGCTCTTTGTTTGTGCAATGCTTGTCAGGGAGAACCACTGAACACCATTGAACACTGCTATTTAACAGTCTGAGTTCAACACATCAGGGTATAATCACGTTTGTTTTAACACTTTTGTCAACATCTGCACAAATACATTCTCAGATTTTGAACAGAAAATAAGTATTACCACTGGATTATAATACTTCAATACATGGAAATTGCTTAATGTACTCATGGAAAATGCAGAGAACAGTGTGGTTAAATGACTACTTCTTTCTCCACAGTTAGGTCTGTGCTGCAGCACTGATACTTACAAATGAAATACAACCACATACAGCCTTGGCACATGTAGTTTATCATTACTTAGCCCTCCTGCATTGGAACATTAACTATTGTTCAGTATTGATAGTGCACATTACCCATGCTTGAGCACATACCATTGCTAATATCAGCAGCATCCATTAAGGTTTACATACCATCATCAAAGCCTGATGAACCATGACTGCTTCATTGTCCATTGTGTCTCGTGTTCACAACACAGGTACATATCAATCTCAGTTCTGCAATATACATTACTGACAGCATAGCTGACTTAAGTCAGCAGTATGCATTTATTATTGATCATAAGAGTGCACTTACACCTTATCAACAAATATGGATTTGCACAAAACCTTCAACTTCACAATATCTTCTCTGACACAGAATGAGAAGCTACTACTACCTACACTGCCCTGTCACACTGTAGACATCAGACTTCTGCGGAGGTGCTTGTATTAACTACTGTGTCATCTAAATTCTGTAATTGGATAGATGGGGTGGTTCTAATCAAATTGTGCGTGTGTGTGTGTGTGTTTGTGTATGTGTATGTATTGAGTTGTGTCACTTTGACTTTACATACTCCTTGTCTCAATAAAAGAGGAACCTGGAGTAACTTTTACACTGCAGGGTGAGTCCACATCAGTGTCAGACCTTTCTCCCAACATAATCTTCTCTGCAATATAACCCTGATGTCATCCTCTGTAAAGTGCACTCGTACACTGTAGAAGTCAGACATCTGCGGTGACACTTGCATTAAGTCTGTGCCCTCTAGATTGTATAACTAGATAGATATGGAGTTCTAATCTCATAGTAGTCAGTGTGTGCGTGTGTGTGTGTGTGTGTGTGTGTGTGTGTGTGTGTGTGTGTGTGTGTGTGTGTGTGTGTGTGTGTGTGTGTGTGTGTGTGTGTGTGTGTGTGTGTGTGTGTGTGTAAATATGACCTTGTCTACTGCTGGCCTCAATAAAATGGTAGCCTGGAGTAACTTTTATACTGCAGGGCATGTCCAGACCAATGACAACCCTTCTCCCAACATCAACTTCTTTACAATACAATGCTGATGTCATCCTCTATATACTGCTGTCTCACACTGTAGAAGTCAGACTTCTGTGGTGATGCTTGAGTTAAGTACTGTATCTTCTAGACAGTTAGGGAGTTCTAATCTCACAACAATCAAGCTGTGTTTATGATTGTGGGTCCATAGCATAACTGCAGGATGAATTCAACACCTGCGCTCATTTGACTCCCAAGAGTGAGAGACATTTACATGGTCAGATCAATCCCAAATCCACTTTTCACTCTATCCACAAATGCATATGCTCTGTAACACACTGATGAGGTCATAATTTTAATAATACACTCTCACACAACTAAAGTCACACCTTTCTTGTGTCACATATATATAATAGATGTATGTATAGATTGTGTCAGTAGGTAGGTAGGAAGTTCAAATACAGCAACAAGAATTTCTTGAGTGTGTCTGTGTATGTGAAAATAAATGGATGCTGTACTGTCCTATGCCTGTTAATATTGTCAACATGTAGGATCCCACATAGCGGTAGAAGTCATTTTTAGACACATATCTCCTTTGCATGACATTGCTGATATCATCCTTTCAATGATGTAGTGTGGCTCACATGCAGTCAGACTTCCCTTGTGGCTGGTGCATCTAGCACACGTGTGTAGATTGTTTCAGTGGATAGGTAGGGAGCTTGAATATAAGAATGACTGTCTTCAGTCATTGTGTGTTTCTCCTTCTTGCTGTGTATAACAGGCTGCAAAAACATATATGAGGTATATCTAGACAGTGTGCTTCTGTTGTGAAACCACTTTTTATTGGGAACGTGAAGGCAATACACAATGGTGATGTCATCCATTGAAATGTGCAGTGTCACTGTTGTCAAATCTGTGGTTGTGCTTCTGTTGCAGCAAACCTTCATTAGCTTGTAATGTGAGGTATATAGTTCAAATCATGATGTCACTGCTTACAGTCAGTATACTTAGTGCTGTCAGCCACATGTGCAATGTTCATATTGAAGACTGATGCTGTCATTTGAACAGATTGTCATTCCATAGCAGTTGTAGTGAGGCACCTCCTGAGGACTGAGGGCATCTGATGAATACACATATTTGGGGAATACATTGCATCATAGTGTAGTGTTTGCATCTGTTCTTATCTGTCTGCACAATAACAGTGTCAGGCAGGAATGCCTTATGCAAGGGTAATATGTATTTCACAGTCTGCTCCCACATTTGTAACACCACACACATTCACCTACTTATGAGATGCATAACCATTAGAATAGTGAAGTGCCTAAGTCCCTTTAAGGGTTAACCTCCATTTCTGTGGTATACACAGTTAATACACGTCAGTGGTAACATTGATGGGGTGGATTTGATCCTTACAAAGGGAGACTATGGCTTCTAACCCATTCATATTTTGAAATGCACGCTATGCAAATATCCTATAATGGATGCACTTAATCTTTGCTTATTGTCATCGCAACTCAGCATGTTAATGACATTCATGTGTCATATGATCCCATTTGTCACAATGGTAATTTGTGTTAACTGTCACATCCTATAATATCATGTCTGCTTTTATCTATCTATATTTGTCCAGGAAGTGTGACCACCATTAATTATTATGACATACATACATACTTACCACAAAATATTATTGACACACAATACTCTTTGTGACATAAGCCCCTTGATATGAATTATATTACTGTAATTTGAACATTTACCCTCCCCTCTTATGTATTTCTGTGCATTTTGCCCTCAGTACATTTTCCCTGTCTGGTAACCCATCTATTGTAGTTGCCCTTGCCATTTTTCATTCCCACTTACTTATTTCTGTATTCATGTTTCATTTATGTGCACAGTACACTCGGTACACTTTCCCTGTCTAGGATAGCTCGTTTTCTTTGCACTATGTAGCTGTTCATGCTAGCCACATGAGCACGCTTAACAGGCTTGCCCATAGCCAAGCTTGTTTCTTTACTGTGTGTGCTTGTGCTGCTTAACACCCTTTCATGGCCAGCAATACTGTTGCTGGCCACAAAAACTTGCTTGTATTTATGTAGGCATGATGAACAACATGTATATAGGGGGTGATTAGTGCTGCTGCTGCTCACCCCGCTAACACATAAATATTGTGAGGCTTACTAAGAAGCCTACACGATTGCTCATGAAACCCATGGATTATCTTTTTTGTTTTTTGTGGGCTGTGCAGTACTGGGCATATCTTTGAAGTCTACATCATTATGAAGTACTTTCCTCAATCTGAGTCTTGAAAATCCAGTTTCTTCATAGTTTCATCTGAAAAGCTCTGTCACACATTCAGAGTTAAGACTTTATCTTAAATAAGACTCCACTGACTATATGCATTACAGAAGTCAGTGTTAAACTCAGAAAATTTAGATTACAAAACCAGCACCTTAACCAGTTTGATTTAGAGTCTCATAATCTTCTTTTTTCATGGCAATTAATACTTACTCATATTAAAACATCAAAATGAGCATTATATAAGTATAGAGTTAAGTATTCCACCCATTTTGTGAGCTTTCTGGTTGAAGTTGTTAGTAAACATCTAGAAGGCATTCCACATTTTACCATTTGCTCCACCTTATGAGATGAATTGTTTCACTGTTTGGAGCTGAGTGACTGAGGGGTACAACACAAGGACTTATTTAAGTGGGAATTGTTGCCCTGTATTATATCTTCCTCCTTAGGTTATTAAGGAGGTTCTAAAATGATACTGGTTTAGGTCTTTAGTAACCCTGTGATAGAAGAAAGCCTCATTTGATAGGTGATCTGCATATTTAAATGGCATAAACCTTGCATAACATATGGCCATTACTGTTCTCAGTATCAGACAAAACTATGAAAGTATACTAACAAATAATGAATAAAAAACGAAGTAGTGAACTTGTCTCCTAGACCCACTCCAACAGTATTCCCAGAGTGATCAAAGGAAGCAATGGAACAATAAAATCATTTTATTAAGCGATAAAAACACTGATAAAAAACTGGTAAGAGCTTTTGTTTAATAAAGTATTAAACTTCATCAGGCACCATAATCTTTACATCACTTCCTTATATACTCAAATAGTTCAAATTCACTAGATGAAAAAATGCATATCAATCAATGAACCCACCACCATAGCTTGCCTAAAAGGTACCACGTACACAATAAAACCCAAAGAATTATATATGTGTATGTGTTTCTAATAGAAAAAGCTTGGTAAAATAAAATACTGAATAAGCATTACTGAAAACTTGTGTATAAAATATTATGACTATAAAGTGCTAAAGTTTTTTCTCTCCAGTGCTTTTAACCTTAGCACTGGGGTGATAGAGCTACGCTCATTTATTCCTAGCCAACTGTCAGCCTGTAAACAGATTTGCCATCTAAGTTCCTTAGATTCTAAAAGTAGCCCCCATGTTTTTTTTGTCATTAATTTCAATCTGATCAATAACAAAAAAACTAAATTGATGCTCTAAATTGTCACAAGCATGTTTAGCTAAGGCATTATTTAAGTAATGTTTTCTTATAGCATAGTCATGTTCATAAATCCTTTGACTAAATTTCCTCTCCTTTTTACCTATGTAAAAGGCTGGGCATGAGTCACATAATGCTAAGTAAATCACTGCTTTTGAATTGCAGTTATATTTTCCCTTTATATGGTATGTAAAATTTCGTACCATAAAATTGCTACTTGTATTTTATGGCACCATGCACATGCCCCGCACTTAAACATACCATAAGTGCTATGACTATTCATAAACTGTTTCTCCTTAAATATGTCTTTAAAATTAATTTCTTTTCTGTAGGTAGTAACAGGTCTTTCACCTATTTGTTTTCTAATGTTAGAATCATCTGTTAATATAGGCTAGTTCTTTTCAAATATGGACCTTAACTTTCTAAAGTATTCACTAAGTGTAATAGTTAAAGATCTTGAAAAATCGAAGACTTGTACAGTACCATACTTTTGCGTATCTGTAATTATACCAGGCTTTACCGTAGAATGTACAACCTCCTCTACTATTGCATCTGTAGAGTGACATTCATCTCTCAGAATGGGCTAAAACTGCCCATTCATTCTTTTCCATGTGAATTCCTAAATCAAGTCATTGATTAATTCTAGAGGGTATGCTTTTTAAAGGAATATTGAGTGTAAGGTATTATATTCCTGAATAAAATTTTCATGTCTGGTGACCATTTGAGCTGCCCCTAACTAACTATCACTTCACTACAGACCTTTTTTTGATGCTGGGAATGTGAACTACTGTAGTGAAGGAAACAGTTAGAATAAGTCTTTTTCCTGGGAATTGTGGTGACATTTCTCCCTTTCACTTCATCATTAAATAAGTGAACATCAAAACAATTAATAAAATTGAAGTTCACATTCGAAGTGAACTTAAAGAATGAGGTGGTGTTATTTATGTACTGGAGGAATTGCTCTAGTGTAGCCAGTGATCCCTTCCATTTAAGGCAACTATCATTCTGGAATCTATGGTATGTCCTAATGCGGTTATTGTACGAAGACTGAAAAACAAAATGTTTTTCCCAATATGCCATGACTGCAATGGCGTATGCCCCGCAATAAGGTGAGCCCATGGCAATACCCCTTTTCTGTAAATAGTACTTGTTGCTTAATGTTATATAGTTATTACTAAGTACCAGTTCTAATAGATCCAATATTAGGATGATAGTATCATGAGGGGGTCCTATGTTCTATAAGTATTTCATGGACCCACTCCAGTCCAATATCCTGGAGTATAACTGTGTAAAGATCACAGACATCTATGGTCACCAGTATATCTCTTTGACTGTATTGTATTTTGATTAAGGAAGCCAAAAAGGACCATGAGTCCTTACAAATCTGAAATTCTTATTTTAGTGTTTTCTTTAATTTGAAATCTAAATATTGTGCACAAGCTGAAGTTATTGCAAAGATTATTGCAAAGATTATGGAAAAATGTATACACAAACAACTCTTGCACCACCTAATCCAGAATTACCTCATAGCAGATACCCAACACAGCTTCCATCCTCACCACAGCACTACTTCAGCCCTACTAACTTTTACCAATACCATAAACAATAACCATATCAATAATCACATATCCTCAGCCCTCTTCTTGGATCTTTGCAAGGCATTTGACATGGCTGGCTACCAACTTCTGATTCATGCCCTGCAAACTTTCTGTCAAGATTCTAAAGGCCTTCAATGGTTTAAATCCTACCTCAATGGGAGACAGCAGGCTGTTCTTTGGCAGAACAAGCTCTCTAATCTACTACCTAACACCCTTGGAGTACCACAAGACTCCATACTAGGGCCCCTACTGTTTTCTATCTTTATTAAAGACTTGTAGACTGTCATTCCAAATGTCAGCTGTATCCAATATGCTGATGACTCCACCCTGATTTGCTCAACTACATCTCCTACAGATTTATGGTCTGCTACCCAGTCCACCTTTAATACTATAGAAAACTGGCTCTCTGAACGTCGATTGATACTAAATCCCAAAAAAACTAAAATGCTGTTATTCTCATCAACACAAAGGTCTTTTGCTTTGACCTTTACCACAAATGCAAATGATGGAACAATAATCTCACCCGACCCTTCTACAAAACTATTAGGTGTCATTACTGATAATAACCTAAAATTCGACCTACATGTAAACCAATCGATCAAAACCATCAATATAAAACTAGGGTCACTTTACAGAATAAAAGCCTTCCTCACCCCTCCAGCCAAAATTGCCATAGTTTGCTCTCATCTACTTTCAAAACTTCTATATGCACCCCCCTACTCTCTAAACTAAACAAGACCATACTTAATAAACTCTTAACCTGTTATAATCACATTGCCAGGTTTGCCACTGGCCTACCTTTTAGGACACACCACTGCATCAATCTTAACCAGCTTGGGTGGCTTGAACTACCCAGTCTAATCCAGTATAACCTACTGATTATGGCTAATAAAATTCTTTATAACCCGGATAATACTCAGGCACTTAAAAATCTTATCACCCCCTATAACAATCCATGGCTGCTTTGATCCTCGAACAGACTACTAATTCTGACTATCAAAACTAACAATGCAGCCGATGATTCCCTTTTTGCAAACTCTGTAGGCAGAGCCTGGAACTCACTTCCAGCTGATATTACTTTGTTCTCCTCCCTAGCCCAATTTAAAACTAGACTCAAACAACATCTGGCACTAAACTGGCTTTGCCACTGCAACAAGCCTAGCTAACTCTCATAAAGAATGTGAAAAATGTATTAATTGGATTACTGTTGAACTTACTCCTGACTGTCACCAAGGGAGTGACTCTAACCTGTTGAACCTGTCTATTCATGTTTGCTTATGTATTCTTTGTCCATACCATATTTGTAATATGTTTTCATTGTTTTTATTCTATCTACTTACACTGGAACTTTTCTCCCTGGGCCTCCGCTGAAAATGGACATGAATCCAGTCGAACTATCCTGGTCAACAAATGTAAAATAAATAAATAATATAAATAAAAAATACTGAAATCCTCCCAGCCACTAAAGGTCTCATAGGGGGATGTTATAAACTTTATGAATTTTGGGGATTCCAAAAATCACTGGTATTCTAGGGGTCAGAATGTTGAGATAGTTGTATGAGTGTATATCTATCCTTCTTTTGAGGAAAATGTCACTTAACTGGGTATAGATCTTTCTATATGCTCCATTTAGTTAATTGAGTGCAGTCTTCTCATATGTATCAGTCTCTAGCAGTTCGTTTATTTTGTTATTGTAGATGTCCAGACTTATAATGACTACCCCACCCCCTTATCAGGTTTCATAATTCTTATTTTTTTCTTTTTGCAAAATCTTTTTTTACATTTATGTATATTTATTAAATCTAGTCCACATAATTTTTCAGACATGACTAGTCTAGGATGGAGGGGTGGGAAAAAGTTGAACTAATTCCAAATGTGTTCTTAGTATGGGTGTTGTCGACATTATTTTGATACAATAAGGAAAGGTTCAATTTTCTCAAATACAACTTTAAGTCTATCATGATTCCAGTAAACTTAAGAGTCGGTTGGAACAAATGTCATACCCCTGGATAACAAGTTTGCAACATCAGCATCAACATGCCCATGAGAGAAATTATAAACTTTAAAGTCATTTTGCACATTCAAAATGATGGTACAGCCACCAAACTGGCTTTCATGGTCATTTAAAATCACACCATCGTGGTCAACAACCAGATGCAAAAAACTTATGTCCTCCAGTTATTGTTCCTTGGTTTGGCTCCCTGAAACCCCGCTACTTGAAACCCCAGTTGTTGCTCTTGTCTGCTATTAAAGTCATTCTTATTTCTAATTCTTTCTGACCTTCTTAACCCTGGGTATTCATTGTCATAGTCCAGGGTTTCTCAATGTTCTTCTAAGTCAGCCACATTCCCTAAATTCTGGTTGTTGTCATAATTATTTACAGGAAAGTTTTTCTTATTATTATAATGTCTGCATTTGTTCTGAAAGCTGGGTTGTTTTGGGCATGCTAAGCCGTTCGCATACTCATTTAAGTCCTTGTTAATTTTCTTGTTTTTTTCCAGCGTTTAATTTTTCTATGTATTGCTCAATGATGTTATAAATTCTCAGATGCTCACACCTGAATTGTTCATACTAAGCATCTTCCTTATGTTTTTGTCCAAAACAGTCAAGTCTTTACTGAGGATTTCTACCTCTTTATCATTATATTTAATAAGCAATTTGAGCAATTCAATACCAAACCTGTCCAATATTTTTAACAGGTCAACATGTACAGCTGAATTATTTAACAAGCCAGTAGGGTATTTCTAAATGCGTAAACCTTTGGGAACAATATTACACCGAATGTACTACCACAGGTATGCATTTTCAAGGTGCAGTTTTTTACATTTCAACAACTTATTGTCAAAATCGTTTAGCTTACCCTCCAAGGTGGAGCCAGTCCATTCCTGTCCTGGGGTAAAGGAAAAACCAGTGCCCAACCAATCTTTAAATAATGAAATTTCTCTCCTGTCAGAAAAAGCAGTTCCTTGTCTATGAACACCAATAGTAACAATTCCTTGTCCATGCGACTTCCCTGGTAACCCAGGCTGTGTATTTCCAACTGCAGACCTGGAAAGTTCCTGCAAGTTGAGTTGTGAGGCAGCAGCAAGACAAAGTGCTGTAGAGTTAAAATCAAACACTGATCCTCTGGCTCCCCCCTCTGGATGATTCACTGTGGGAGGAATTTCTCCAGCCGAACCAATCTGTTCATATAGGTAGTCCATCTGTTTTTTTAAGTTGCGCTATTAAAGCTGTTAAGTTACCAATGATCTTCTCAAAGCCATCTTGTCCAATGGGAATGGAGAGCTGGCGGGGAATCTAGTGCACTTCCAAAAGCCATAAACCACCAACAGTGAAAACAAACACAAAAACTGTTTAAAAAATGAAGTAGTAAACTGGTTTCCCAGACACACTACAACAGTATTCCCATAAAGATCAAAGGAAGCAGTGGAACAATAAACTCCTTTTATTAAGTGATAAAAACACTGATAAAAAAACTTGTAATCGCTTTAGTTTAATAATGTATTAAACTTCTTCAGACACCATATTCTTTACATCACTTCCTTATATACTCAAATAGTTCAAATTCATTGGATGAAAAAAATGCAAATCAATCAATGAACCCACCACCATAGCCTGGCTAAAAGGTACCCCATACACAATAAAACCCAAAGAATTACATATGTGTATATGTGTGTGTGTTTCTAGCAGAAAAAGTTTAGTAAAATAAAATACTGAATAAGCATTACTGAAAACTTGTGTATAAAATATAATGAATATAACGTGCTAAAGTTTTTTTCTCTCCAATGCTTTTAACCTTAGCACTGGAGTGATGGAGCTACGCTCATTAATCCCCAGCCAACTGTCAGCCTGTAAACATATTTGCCATCTAAGTTCTTTAGATTCTAAAAGTAGCCCCCATGGTTTTTGTCATTAATTTCAACCTGATCAATAACTAAAAAACTAAACCGATGCTCTAAATTGTCACAAACATGTTTTGCTAAGGCATTATTTAAGTTATGTTTTCTTATAGCATAGTCATGTTCATAAATCCGTTGACTAAATTTACTCTCCGTTTTACCTATGTAAAAGGCTAGGCATGAGTCACATAATGCTAAGTAAATCACTGCTTTTGAACTGCAGTTATATTTTCTCTTTATATGGTATAAAAAATGTTGTACCATAAAATTGTTTATTACTTGTATTGTATGGCATCATGCACATACCCCCACTTAAACATACTATGCGTGCTATGACTATTTATAAACTGTTTTTCCTTAAATATGTCTTTAAAATTCATTTCTTTTCTGTAGGTAATAACGGATCTTTCACCTATTTGTTTTCTAATGTTGGAGTAATCTGTTAATATAGGCCAGTTCTTTTCAAATATGGACCTTAACTTTTTAAAGTCTTCACTAAATGTAATAGTTAAAGATCTTGAAAAATCGAAGACTTGTACAGTACCATACTTTTGCGTATCTGTAATTATACCATGCTCTACCGTAGAATGTACATCTTCTTCTACTATTGCATCTGTAGAGTGACATTCATCTCCCAGAATGGGCTGAAAATGCCCATTCATTCTTTTCCTTGTGGCTTCCTGAATCAAGTCATCAATTGATTCTACAGGGTATGCTCTTTTAAGGAAGATTGAGCATAAGGTATTACATTCCTGAATAAAATCTTCATGTCTGGTGACCATTTGAGCTGCCCTAACTTACTGTCCCTTCACTACAGACATTTTTTAATGCTGGAGATGTGAACTACTGCAGTGAAGAAAGCAGTTAGTATACATCAATTTCCTGTGAATTGTGGTGACATATATCCCTTTCATGTCATCCTTAAATAAGTGAACATCCAAATAATTAATAAAATAAATTGAAGTTCACATTAAAAGTGAATTTAAAGAATGAGGTGGCGTTATTTATGTACTCCAGGAATTGCTTGCTTGTAGCCAGTAATCCCTTCCATATAAGGCTAATATCATCCTGGAATTTATGGTATGTCCTAATGTGGCTATTGTAGGAAGACTGAAAAACAAAATGTTTTTCCCAATATGCCATGACTGTAATGGCGTATGCCCTGTCACAAGGTGCACCCATGGCGATACCCATTTCTGTAAATAGTACTTGTTGCTAAATGTTATATAGTTATTACTAAGTACCAGCTCTAATAGCTCCAATATAAGGGTAATAGTATCATAGGGGGTCCTATGTTCTATAAGTATTTCATGCACCCACTCCAGTATAACTGTGTAATGGTCACAGACATCTATGGTCACCAGTATATCTCTGACTGTATTGTATTTTGTTTATGGAAGCCAAAAAGGTCCATAAGTCCTTACAAATCTGAAATTCTTCTTTTAGTGTTTTCTTTAATTCAAATTCTAAATATTGTGCACAAGCTGAAGTTATTGCAAAGATTACTGCAAATATTATGGAAACATGTATACACAAACAACTCATGCACCACCTAATCCAGAATTACCTCATAGCAGATACCCAACATGGCTTCCATCCACACCACAGCACAACTTCAGCCCTACTAGCTTTTACCAATACCATAAAACATAACTGTATCAATAATCACATATCCTCAGCCCTCTTCTTGGATCTTTCCAAGGCATTTGACATGGTTGGCCACCAACTTCTGATACACACCCTTCAAATTTCTGTCTAGATTCTAAAGCCCTTCAATGGTTTAAATCCTACATCAATGGGAGACAGCCAGCTGTATTTTGGCAGAACAAGCTCTCTAACCTACTACCTAACACCCTTGGAGTACCACAAGGCTCCATACTAGGGTGCCTACTGTTTTCATCTTTATTAATGACTTGTATACTGTCATCCCAAATGTCAGCTGTATTGAATATGCTGATGACTCCACCCTGATTTGCTTAGCTACATCTCCTACAGATTTATGGTCTGCTACCCAGTCCACCTTTAATACTATAGAAAACTAGCTCTCTGAATGTCGATTGCTAGTAAATTCCAAAAAAACTAAAATGCTGTTATTCTCACCAACACAAAGGTCTCCTGCTTTTACCTTTACCATAAATGCAAATGATGGCACAATAATCTCCCCCGACCCCTCTACAAAACTATTAGGTGTCATTATTGATAATAACCTAGAATTTGACCTACATGTAAACCAATCGATCAAACATTCAGTGAAAAACTAGGGTCTAGTTACAGAATAAAACCCTTCCTCACCCCTGCAGCCAAAATTGCCATAGCTCACTCTCACCTACTTTCAACACTTCTAAATTCACCCCCTACTCTCCAATCTAAGCAAGACTGTACTTAATAAACTCTCAACCTGTTATAATCACATTGCCAGGTTTGCCACTGGCCTACCTTTTAGGACACACCACTGCATCTATCTTAACCAGCTTGGGTGGCTGGAACTACCCAGTCTAATCCAATATAACCTACTGATTATGGCTAATAAAATCCTTTATAATCTGGATAATACTCAGGCGCTTAAAAATCTTATCACCCCCTATAACAATCCATGACTGCTTCCATCCTCGAACAGACTACTAATTCAGCCAATGAAAATTAACAATGCAGCGGATGATTCCCTCTTTGCAAACTCTGCAGGCAGAGCCTGGAACTCACTTCCAGCTGATATTACTTTGCTCTCCTGCCTAGACCTATTTAAAACTAGACTCAAACAACATCTGGCACTAAACCCGCTTTGCCACTGCAACAGGCCTGGCTAACTCTCATCAAGAATGTGAAAAAATCTATTAATCAGATTACTGTTGAACTTACCCTTTACTATCACCAGGGAGTAACTCTAACCTGTTGAACTTGTCTATTCATGTTTGCTTATATATTCTTTGTCTATACCATATTTGTAATATGTTTTCATTGTTTTTATTGTATCTGCTTACCTTAGAGCTTTTCTTCCTGTGCCTTCCCTGAAAATTGACATGAATCTAGTTGGACTATTCTGGTCAACAAATGTAAAATAAATAAATAAAATAAATAAAAAATATCAAATCCCTCCCATCCACTAAAGGTCTCATAGGGGGATGATATAAACTTTTACGAATTTTGGGGATTCCAAAAAACACTGGTATTCTAGGCATTCATAGGTTCATAGGTTCATAGGTAGGTACTAGGCTATTGGCACTGTGGCCTGTACAAGTCTAGCCAAAAAGGTACCCTGGCTTTTGCCACCCAGGAAAATGATTTTCCTGTGTCACTGTCGAGCAGAGCCACAGAGGTGATCCCCGGGGTGAATTTCCTATTTCCCATCCAATCATCAAGATTTTTCTTGAGGAGTGCTAATGAGGAGCTTTGTTTGATATAGATAGGTAGTTTATTCCAGAGTATGGGAAGTCTCTGGGACAAGAATCTATCCCTCTGGCATGTTCTTTTTAATGTGGTGACAAGGTTTAGGTCCCTAGAATGTGTAGCTTGGAGGGATTGGGATTTCTTTAAGTAGAGCATGTCCACCAGCTCTGGGTTTGACATAGCTTTGTATGTTAGGCAGAGATCACCTCTGAGTAGGCGATATGCGACGGAGTAAAGCTGGAGTTTTTTGAGACGGTCTGCATAGGGCATCTGTTTGAGGCTGGTAATCTTCTTTGTGAGGTATTTCTGCGGCCTTTCCAGTTGTTGTAGATGTCTTGTGAGGTACATACCAAAAGGGGCATTGTACTCTATAATGGGTCTAATGAGTGATGAGTAGAGGGGAACAATGACCTCTTTTTTTTCTGGATGAGAAAACTTTTGTGATAAGGTGTGCCATGTAGAAGGATTTCCTGACTACTGTGGTGATGTGATTATCAAAGGAGAGACTACTGTCCACCTGTGTCCCAAGGTCTCTTATCACACTTTCAGTGTTAAGTATACTACCGCCTATGTTGTATTTCATGGGTACAGAGTTTTTACCAAAGGGGGTGACAATGCACTTTTTGGCATTGAGCTTGAGGCCATGGCTTTGACACCAGGCATCTGTCTCAGTGAGGCCCTTTTGTAGGATGTCCACATTGTTAGGAGTTTTAATTATGGCTCCTAGTTTGCAGTCATCTGCGAACTTCATTAGCCAAAGACCTTTTGTGTTAGCCTGTACTTCAGAGAATTAGATACCAAACAGGAGAGGACCGAGGACTGAACCCTGTGGTACTCCACTTGTCATTGGTCTGTAGTCGGATTTGGACTCTGCTACTTTCACAGTGTGGGTTCTGTCAGTGAGCCAGTTGGCAACCCATCTTGTGACATAGGGATTTATACCTAGTTTAGTGAGTTTATCTATAATTCCAGAGTGGGGGATGGTGTCAAAAGCCTTGGCAAGATCTAGATAGGCTGTGTGAACCACCTTACCCTTGTCTACGGCTTTGGTGACTGCTTCAAAGAAGTCTATCAGGTTTAGGAGACATTATCTGCCTTTTACAAACCCGAACTGCATGGAATCCAGAGTATGGAGATTACCAATATCTTTGTTTATAAGTTCCATGATGATACTTCCATGGCCTTGCAGACCAGGCTCATCAGGCTAATGGGGCGGTAGTTCCCGGGGTCCATGGTGGCTCCCCCCTTGTGGAGTGGGATAACCGTTGCTGTGCGCCATTCATCAGGCACAAAGCCTGAGGTGAGGCTATGATTGAACATGGTACTTAGGTGGGGTGCCAGTTCTTTCTGTAGTTCATGTAGAACGCAGCCTGGGATGTTGTCTGGTCCCATGGATGCTGTGTTCTTGGCTTTGGAGAGTGTTTCAGAATGTTGAGATAGTTCTTTAGGTGTATATCTAGCCTTCATTCGAGGAAAATGTCACTTAACTGGGTATAGATCTTCCCTATATGCTCCATTTAGTTCATTGAGTGTAGTCTTCTCATATGTATTGGTCTCTAGCAGTACGTTCCTTTTGTTATTGTACATGTCCAGACTCATAATGACTACCCCACCCCCCCTTATCAGGTTTCATAATTCTTATTTTTTTCTTTTTGCAAATTCTTTACAAGCTGCCACTCGTTTTTGTTAAGATTCATCTTACCATACAAGAGCTTGCTTTTACATGTATGTCTGCTCATTAAATCTAGTTCACGT
The DNA here is from genome assembly GCF_019279795.1 of Protopterus annectens. NCBI lineage: Eukaryota > Metazoa > Chordata > Ceratodontiformes > Protopteridae > Protopterus > Protopterus annectens. The sequence continues at coordinate 867,243,130 of NC_056726.1, forward strand.
CATTTTTCATACATGACTAATCTAGGATGGAGGGGTGGGTTAAAAGTTGAACTAATCTGATATGTGTTCTTATTATGGGTGTTGCCAACATTATTTTGATACAATAAGGAAAGGTTCTATTTTCTCATATACATCTTTAAGCGTATCATGATATCAGTAAACTTAAATGAGTGGGTTGGAACAGATGTCATACCCCTGGATAACAAGTTTGCAACATCAGTATCAACATGCACATGAGAGAAATTATAAACTTTAAAGTCATTTTTGCATATTCAAAACAATGGTACAGCCATCAAATTGGCTTTCACGGTCATTTAAAATCACACCATTGTGGTCAACAACCAGATGCAAAAAACTTATGTCCTCCAGTTTTTGTTCCTTGGTCTGGCTCCCTCAAACCCTGCTCCTTAAAATTCCAGTTGTTGCTCGTCTGCTATTAGAGTCATTCTTATTTCTAATTCTTTCTGACCATCTTGGCCCTGGGTATTCATTGTCATAGTCTGAGGTTGCTCCATGTTCTTCTAAGTCAGCCACATTCCCTAAATCCTGGTTGTTGTCATAATTATTTACAGGAAAGTTTTTCCTATTATCATAATCTCTGTGTTTGATCAGAAAGCTGAGTGGTTTTGGGTATGCTATGCCATTCACATACTCATTTAAGTCCCTGTTAATTTTCATGTTTTTTTCAGTGTTTAATTTTTCTATGTATTGCTCTATATTGTTATAAATTCTCAGATGCTCATACTTGAATTGTTCATACTAAGCATCTTCCTTGTGTTTTTGTCCAAAACAGGCAAGTCTCTACTGAGGATTTCTACCTATTTATCATTATATTCAATAAGCAATTCTAGCAATTCAATACCAAACCTGTCAAATATTTGTAACAGGTCAACATGTAAAGCTGAATTATTTGACAAGCCAGTAGAGTATTTCCAAAAGCTTAAGCCCTTGGGAACAATATGACATCGAATACACTCCCACAGGTATGCATTTTTAAGGTGCAGTTTTTGCATTTCAACAATTTATTGTCAAAATCGTTTAGCTTACCCTCCAAGGTGGAGCCTGTCCATTCCTGTCCTGGGGTAAAGGAAAAACCAGTGCCCAACCAATCTGTAAGTAATGTAATTTCTCTCCTGTTAGAAAAATCAGTTCCTTGTCTATCAGCACCATTAGTAACAATTCCTTGTCCAGGTGACTTCCCTGGTAACCCAGGCTGCGTATTTCCAACTGCAGGCCCGGAAAGTTCCTGCAAGTTGAGTTGTGAGGCAGCAAGACAAAGTGGTGTAGAGCTAAAATCAAACACTGATCCTCTGGCTCCCTCCTGTGGATGATTCACTGTGGGAGGAATTTCTCCTGCCAAAACAATCTGTTCATATACGTAGTCCATCCGTTGGTTAAGTTGCATTATTAAAGCTGTTAAGTTACCGATGCTCTTCTCAAAGCCATCTTTTCCATTGGGAATGGATAGCTGGGGGGAATCAAGTGCACTTCCAGAAGCCATAAACCACCAAAAGTGAAAACAACCACAAAAACTGAATAAAAAAACAAAGTAGTGAACTGGTCTCCTAGGCACACTCCAACAGTATTCTCAGAAAGATCGAAGGAAGCAATGGACCAATAAAATCCTTTTATTAAGCAATAAAAAACACTGATAAAAAACTGGTCAGCACTTTCGTTTAATAATTTATTAAACTTCATCAGACACCATATTCTTTACCTTGTGTTTTACCTGCATTCTGCTTTAACAGCATATTAAAACTTCAAAAGAGACCACAGCTCTCTCTCTCTTCTGAGTCAGGCAGAAATTAGAACTGATCAATTAAGGACTCATTCATAAGATAGAAGAGGTCACATAAGGTTAATCATTTGTTAACTGAGGGGTGGAGCTGGGAACTAAACCTTCTATTTAAGGGATAAAATAAAACATTTCTGAGCTTTACCAGAAAGGCTCATCCAGACTCTGCTACACTTTGCTGTGAAGGAAAGGTTAGTTTGCTTTTATTTTTTGTATTTTGTATATTTTAAATACTGTAGTTTGTTTTCTTTACCTTGTGTTTTACCTGCATTCTGCTTTAACAGCATATTAAAACTTCAAAAGAGACCACAGCTCTCTCTCTCCTCTGAGTCAGGCAGAATTTTTTCCCTGCCCTCCCACCCAGTCATAGTTGTCTTGTTAAATACCACTGTCTTTCTAGTTGCCTGCCTCCTATGTTAATCTGACCATATATATCATTTCCTTTCTACTTTCAGTGGCTTGTGTGAGTAATCACTAAATCAAAAACCCCTCCCCTTCAACTATTTAAATTTATTGGCCATCCTACTGTATTCCATAGTACCAGAATACAAAAGTGACCACTCTTTCAACTCATCTTGCTGATCTAAAAATATTAACTCTCCACTAAACCTTAAGTTTTTAAACAGGTAAAACTTAAGTTACCTACTTTCACGTCTACCTTCTCTAGTGCACACTGCATTGTGCATTTTTTTTCATCTTACTTTTAAGCATCCCTTTGACTAGCACTTTCTCTAATACCTGCTGGAAAGCACTAGGAAGCCTTAAACTGATACAAGCACTCAGCTCTCCTTGTTAATAAGGAGAAATTAATAGTAGGCACTAAACAGCCTATAATTGCAAAGTGCCTTACTAAGGTAAGGGAAAACAGCTCCTGTACTTTACAAAAAAAAAAAAAAAAAAGGATCAAACCAGGCATGTCCAAGGGTTTCTCTTGTCCACCTGGTGAATCTGGGCATACTGGGGCAATGCAGCAATTGCCTCATGTACACAGACAACCCTCTCCTCCTACCACGTAACACTACAACCTGTGAGAGATGCACTTACATAGCCAAAATGGAAGCAAAGCTCTCTCCACCCAAGATTGTGCTAGACAGTCAAGAGGAGAAGGTTAACACCCACACTACACCTCAAGCAACACATAGCCCTTCTAAACCCACATCACCAACACCCACATATAGCAACACTAAATCCACATATGCAGAGGCCCTTAACTGTAACCTGCCCAAGCAACAAGGACCTCTGAAGCTGAAACGCAAACAAACACCAATCACAACCAAAGTGTCACATAGTTCAAAACACCTGTGTGCGACCCAGCAACAGCCCCTAAGGCAAGACAATGTACCTAACACTTTAGTGATAGGTGACTCTATAGTCCGGCACACTGATGTCCCTCTCACCAGGTTGAACAAGGAGAAAATTACAGTCAGCTGCCTGTCGGGTGCCAGGATCCGCCACATAATGCATGCACTCAAGTCACTCCACAACAAGTACAAATATGACTCTGTCATTGTCCATGTTGGAGTGAATGACTTGAGACGTACCTCCCTGGACTACATGAAAAGAGACATGGAAGAGCTCTTGGATCATGTGGCCCAGGCAGGTATGACCCTAGCCCTGAGTAGCATCCTGCCTTCGCCCAGAATGATACCACAATATAAGGACAAAATGATTGACTTCAACAATTGGCTAAGCTTCTGGTGTCATTTAAAGGGGATCCAGTATCTGTCTGCCTGGGACGACATGATTGACAAACCACGATGCTTTGCCAGAGATGGTTTGCACCTGTTGCCTCTGGGATTCAGGTTACTGGCTAAGGCTCTTGCCACCCCATATAGTGCCTTTTTTAGGCAAAGTTCAAAGAACAAAACCACCACCGTAACAGGTACAAGCATGCAAAATCTGAAGGTAATGCTACTAAATGCTAGAAGTCTAAACCTCAAAATGCACTCTCTCGAGGCACTCCTAAAAATGGAGAACATCGATATCTGTGCAGTAACTGAGACCTGGTTCAAGGCTCCAGAGAGCACCCCTGCAATACCAGGCTACAACTCTTACAACACTTTTCGGCCACCAAAGCAGGACTAAAACACTAAAGGTGGAGGAGTGTCAATATTCACCAAGGATATTCACACCACCAAGCTAGTTGCCCAACAAAATGCGTCTGAAATTCTCCAGGTGCAACTAACACTAGGTAAGACTGCAATCCAAATTGTAGCTTGCTACAGATCCCCCACCATACCCCAATATTCTCACTACACCTTTCTAAACATACTGGAAAATATTAAGATAGAACCAAGCACCCTAATACTGGGTGATTGTAACTACCCTGCCATTAACTGGGAAAGCTACTCATGTACCAACACCTTTGCCCAACGGTTCTTGGAATTCATAAATTCCAACGCCCTGGATTAACTAATCTATAGTCCCACCAGGGGCTTCAATATCCTAGACCTGGTCATTACCAACATTGGAAATCGATGCTCCACACCTATGGTCACCCCCTCATTAGTCACGTCTGACCATAAGCTAATCACCCTTAACATCCACATCCCACCCCACCCCCCAGTAAGGAAACCTCTATAAAAAACTTCTCCAAAGCCAACTTCATGCTAGTTAAGTCAGAAGTGACAAAAATCATGACACCCATGCAGACGGGAGCTGAAAGTTCAACTGCTGAATCCTACACTAAGGCACTGTACGAGCACATCCACTCATGCATAAATCGTGCCATCCCAAATAGAACCAAGATGCTCTCATCCAAAAAAAGAAGCCAATCTGGTGGTCCCCTGCCATAAACAAACTTTACAACAAAAGAAAGAAACTGTTGCAGAAAAGAGGAAAATCCCAGGATGCAAAAAACTTCCTTACCAGCCTCAGTAAGAAACTGAGATCCCTCATAAAATCCTCCAAAGCTAGTTACGAAAATAAAATTGCCAAAGATTACAAAGACAACAACAAGGCATTCTATAACTATGTCAAGAATCTAAATGGCAATGCTCAGATCTGCCTAAAATGGCGGCATACAATATACTGATCCCCCAAGGATATTGGATATATTGATTTTGATTCATTCCCAACTCCCCCTCTCACCCCCCCCTAAATCTCTCAATCAATACCGGAAGATTGCCAATTTAATAATGGCCACACAGGTAAAAAAACTCTCTCCTCCAAAAAGAAGACAGCACATCCATGACCCAGATGACATCCCGGGTGTACTACATGAACTACAATATGAACTGGCACCTCACCTAAGTGTTTAATCATTCACTTCACTTCAGGCTCACCACTGAGTGGCAGCAGCTACAATTATCCTCCTCCCACAAAGGGGGTCCACCTTGGATCCCAGAAACTACTGTCCCATCAGTCTGACAAGCCTTATCTGCAAAGCCATGGGGTGTATTGAACTTGATTTTCAGTCTCCATCAGTCTCCACAGCCATGGAGGGTACAAACAACCTATAACAGCCTTGTAGAGGCCTTGGACACCTTGACACCCACCCCACTCTGGAATCATAGATATACTTACTAAGCAGGGCATTAATCCTTACCCATCAAAAAATTTGCTGCTAACTGGCTTGATAAAACCCACACTTTAAAAAAGTAGCCAACTCAAATCCAGCTCCAGACAGTGTGACAAGTGAGTACCTCAGGGTTCAGTCCTGCTCTTGTTTGGCATCTACAGTCTGAACACTAAGGACTTGATAACAAAAACAAGTTTGATAACAAAGTTTGACAATGACTATGGAAGGAATTGAATGAAGACAATACAAGTCTATACTCTACAACAAACAGAGAAAGATGTGCTTGTTGCCAGCTGCTCATGCTCAATGCCAAATGTAAGAAATGTATAGTTATCCCTTTGGGAAAAAAAAATATTACCACATAGGTATACAGGTCAAACAACTAAACACGAAACATTTGATGATAAGAGGACAGAGGGACAGTGGTGGTCCTCTCTCGATAACCACATCGCCACAACCATCAGGAAATCCTTCTATGTGACACCCTCATCACACAGGGCTTTTCTAAGGAAAAAAAAGGAGGTCATTGTCCCACTGTACTCATCCACATCTGCAACAACTGGCAGAAATAACTCAATCACAGGCCTAAAGCAGCCTAAAGCAGATGACTAAAAACTCCAGCTACTAAAAAACCTGTGCTATATCGCCTACTCATCGTCTACTCACTTCCTACAATGCCAGCCATGTCATGCCCCCAGAGTCAGTGGACTGGACATACAGAAAAAGAAATCAATCCCCCTAAGCCACACGCGCCTAGGATCTAACTCATCACACAATAAAAAAAACACTGGAGAGGGAGGTTCTCCTGACCCAGAGACCCCAGACTCTGGAATAGATTGCCCATATCCTCTGGATGAAAGAAAAAAAGAATTGGGAGGGGAAAGAGTCGCGTCAGTGGACCTGCTAGAGGGGGTCAGGGAGTAAAAGTGTGTGGAAAGAAATAGTGTGGAATTGTTATGGCTAGGGCTTGTATAGGCCCTAGGGCTGATAGCCTAGTACCAACCTATGAACCTATGAACATCACTTCCTTATATACTCAAATACTTCAAATTCATTGGATGAAAGAAATGCAAATCAATCAATGAACCCACCACCATAGCCTACATAAAAGGCTGCACATACACAATAAATCCCAAATAATTATATATGTGTATGTGTGTGTGTTTCTAAAAGACAAAATGTAATAAAATAAAATACTGAATAAGCATTACTGAAAACTTGTGTATAAAATATAATGACTATAATATATATATATATATATATATATATATATATATATATATATACATATATATATATATATATATATATATATATATAGAGAAAAGAGAGATAGTACATATATATATATATATATATATATATATATATATATATATATATATATATTTATCTCCGCAGCTGTCAGCTGAGATATACAAGTATCCTGTTTACAAATCTTTATCTGTTTGTAGTTCTACTGGCTGTAGGCTATTGTTTCTAGCTGAAGTCTCTTTAACTTGGCTATATTGTGTTAATAGTCTGCTGAGTGGGGCTGGTTCTTTTGTGTTCTTGTAAAAATAACTTTGATAGGGTTTCTGTCTATACACACTGAGCAGAGTGGATAAGAGTTGTTGACCGCTGAGATATATAAGTATCCTGTTTTTTGATTATTTATACAGATTATTGTTTTTAACAATTAATATATAGCACTTTTATTGTCTGCTTTATTGCTATTAACTAATCTGTACAAGTAACTGATTTGTCTGCAGTTAAAAGCTTTCTGTATCTTTACAAATCATTATCTGTTTGTGAGTGCTACTGGCTGTGATCTGTGACACTATTCCCAGTCTAGTGTCATTAGCTCATTCTACCTAGTACAGAGAGAACATTTGATAAGGCCTTCTGTTTCTCCTTTTTTTTTTTTGCCTGAACCTCCTTGTGTTCTGACTGTGCTTCTCAAACATTTTGGAAATATAGAGTATATTTCAGAGCATTTATTATAACTGTAATTGCCTTAATATTGCTACAACTCAAGTGCTCTAGGTTGTACTGCATCTGAAGTGTTTGTGTGTTTTAGCTGCTTTTCTGTATATATAGACTTCTCTGTTTCTTTAACTAAATAAGCTCTGCAAAGTTGTTTTATTGCATTCCTGTCTTTATTTCTGAGGTTTTTTTTGCACTTTTAAAGTTTGTTTTTGCTTAGTTTAACAATTTAAGCATTTACTGTGTTTCTGTACCTAATTTCTGCTACTTTGTAAAAAAAAAAAAATAAAAAAAAAAATAATAATAAATCCTTTTTTCCCACCTTTACTGAGCTAGAATAGTCCAGTCTTCAGGTATTGCTGATCTCTGGGCTGTGTCATAGTTCCTGTGTTGCCCATATCCTTATTTGGATGTTCACCAGTGAGAGTGGGGAGCTCTGAGCAGCCTATCTGTCCCTTGAGGAGTGGTTCCTGTCAAGTGACCTGTAGCTTATTGGTGCTTTAAATCCAGCTTTAGCGCTTTTGCGCTTGTAATTTAAAGTTTGTCCTGTTTGTTGCATTTACCTGTTGAGGCTACACCCTCTGTGTTACATATCTATTGCATTTTCCTGCTGTTTGTTGCAAAAAAAGAGAAAAAATTATCCCTGTTTCCCATCTTGTCCAAATACAGGCTTTGTTCTATTCAGGACTTTTGGAAAGTTCCTGCATTGCCCATTTCCTTTCTTGGCTAAAGGGAGGATTCTTTGTTCACCAGTGGCAGTGAGGAGCTATCCCTGGAGGCATGTTCCCAGCACAAGAATCTGGTAGTCTATTGGCCGTTTGTGTATAAAACCCACTTACTACTCAGCCAAGCTCCTCGTGGTCCTGCAGAGTGGTGCTAGCAGCAGAGAGGCTAAAAGAGCGACTGCTAACTTGATAAACAAGTATTTCTGCTTCTTGAACTGTTTTAAACTGTTTAAAGTTGTTTTAAAGCCTTTCCTGTTTGTTGCATTTTATTTATTGAATCTTCCTGCTGTTTGTTGCAAAACATTTTCCTTGTTTGTTCAAATACAGGCTTTGCTGTATTCTGGACTTTGGAAAGTTCCTGTGTTGCCCATTTCCATTCTTGGATAAAGGGAGGCTTCTTTGTTCACCAGTGGCAGTGGGGAGCTGGGAGCAGCCTATCTATCCCTGGAGACAAGAATCTGGTAGTCTATTGGCTGTTTAAACCATTTTCAGCTCCACAAAGTCTGCTCTTCACTTTTAGAACTGATCTAGTTCTCATAATAAACAACCTATTCCCAGTTATAAAGGAATTCCCAATACTATTCTAGCATGTCCAAAGGTCAGTTGTCAAAATCTTGAGGCAATGTTACAACTGCTTCATGTACACAGACAACCCTCTCCTCCTCCCAACAAATTCCAACACATGTGGGAGATGCAACCATATAGCCAAACTTGAGGCTAATCTCTCAGTCATTGTCCATGCTGGTGTGAATGACCTGAGAGTACCTCCCTGGACTGCATGAAACACCTGTCACCCAGGCTTTGGGATATTGGCAAGCAGCAACAGAAACCTGGTTCAAGGCGGTTATACCTCATACCATGTTTTCGGCCCCAAAACTTGGACCAAACCACAAATATCAATATTCATCAAAGATACCCACACCTCCAGGTTTGTGGCATAGCACTAAGCATCAGAGACTATCCATGCAAACACCATTATAACACCCCAGCCCGAGGGTTCCTAGAATTTATAAACTCAAATGCTATGGAACAACTTGTTGCCACTCCCACAAGAGGGGAAAACATACTGGACCTGATCATCACCAACATTGGGACTATATGAGTGTATCCCTCACTGGTAAGATCAGACCATAAACTAATCTCACTTGATATTCACATCCCTGCCCAGAAAACCACAGTGAAAAACTTCTCTAAAGCAAATTTCACACTCCTCAAAACCGAGGTGGAATCCTTCAAAGCCCCCGGGCCTGTGGAAAATATGGCCCAGACCGCAGAATCCTTTATAAATGCATTCTATGAACACCTTCAGGAATGCATGGATCATGCAATCCCAAATAAAACCAAGACCCAATCCTCCAAAGTTAGGCGTCCTGTCTGGTGGACCCCAGCCATAAACAAACTATACAATAGAAGGAGGAAGTTACTACATGATAGAGCAAAATCCCAAAAAGGGAAGGCATCTCTGATCAGTATTAGCAAAAAACTACGGGCACGCATAAAATCGTCTAAGGCCAGCTTCGACAGAAAAATTGCACAGGACACTAAGGATAATCACAATGCTTTCTTTAGTTATGTTAGGAACCTGGGTGGGAATTCCCAGATATGCTCAGAATTAGTCCAAAATGACAAAAAATACACCGAACCCACAGTCATTGCCAACATCCTATCTGACAGGTTCAGTGCAAACTTCTCCCCCCCTTCCCCACCAAAAGGGCAAATATCTATCCCAGCAGAGTGCTGCCCCCCTGACATCTCAGATTCTCAGGTAAGAGCCGTCCTCTCGAAAGCAAAAAACACAGCATCAATGGGACCAGACGGTGTCCCGGGCTGTGTCCTACATGAACTCCAAGAAGAACTAAACCCAAACATAAAACTACTGTTCAGTCTCAGCCTTACTACAGGATATGTACCCAAAGACTGGCGTACAGCAACAGTGGTCCCTCTCCACAAAGGTGGTGCCTCAACGGATCCTGGAAACTATCGCCCCATATGCCTGACTAGCTTGGTCTGCAAAGCTATGGATAGGATCATCATGGACCTCATAAATAAAGATATTGGGGACCTGCAGATGCTGGATCCTACCCAGTTCGGCTTTGTTAAGGGCAGATCCTGCCTCTTAAACCTGGTTGATTTGTTTGAAACAGTCACCAAGGCCATTTTCGAGGGGAAGGTCATCCACACAGCCTACCTGGACCTCACAAAACCCTTCGATACAATACCCACTCGGGCATTATAGATAAGCTCACCAGCTTAAATATAAACCCCTATGTCACTAGATGGGTTGCAAACTGGCTCAAGGACAGAACCCACATGGTTAGAATTGCTGGAGCCATGTCAGACTCCAAACCAGTTACAAGTGGTGTCCCACGAGGCTCAGTCCTGGGACCTCTCTTGTTTGGTATATATTTCTCTGAGGTAAAGGCTAACACGGAAGGACTGTGGCTGACCAAGTTCGCAGATGACTGCAAACTGGGCACCATAATCGACTCTCCAGCCGACACAAGCATCCTACAAAAGGGCCTCATAGAAACAGACAACTGGTGCCAGAGCCATGGCCTCAAGCTAAACGTCAAAAAGTGTATGGTCATCCCCTTTGGCAAAAACAAAGTGCCCACAAATTACCTCATAGGTCCGTTAAGTATGGAAGAAGTAATTAGGAACCTGGGGACCCAAGTTGATAGCAATCTCACATTTGACAACCACTTGGCCAAAGTGGTTAGAAAAACATTTTATATAGCCCACCTAATCATGAAGGGATTCACATCTAGATCAGGGGAGGTCATCGTGCCTCCTTACTCATCCCTCATCAGGCCCATAATTGAGTACAATGCCCCTTTTGGGATGTACCTTACCAGACACCTGCAGCAACTGGAAAGACCCCCAAAAGTACCACACCAAGAGGATCAAAGGGCTCAAACAGATGCCATAGGCTGCCCGGTTAAAGAAACTCCAGCTCTACTTAGTGGTATACCGCCTGCTCAAAGGCAATCTGTGCCTGACGTATAAAGCCATGTCCAACCCGGAATTAATGGACATGCTGCACCTCAGAAAATCCAAATCCCATCGAGCTATGCGCTCGAGAGACTTGAACCTCAGCACTGAAATAAATAGGACATGCTGGAGGGACAGATTCATAACCCAGAGGCTCCCTTCACTCTGGAATAAAATCCCATTCCAGGTTAGGCAGAGTCCCTCATTGACTCTCTTCAAGAGGAATCTTGATGAGTGGATGGGAGATAGTAGGTTTACCCCGGGTATCACTTCTGTGTCACTGTTAGACAGAGACACACTATACCAACCTCGAAAAAGGGCATAGCAAAATTCATTTAAAATGGGTGGCGAAAGCCAAACACACTCTGGCTAGGCTTATAAATGCCCTAGGGCAGATAGCCTAGTATGAACCTATGAACCTAAATATATATATATATATATATATATATATATATATATATATATATATATATATATATATATATATATATATATATATATGTCCCCTTCAGATGGTTGAACTTTTAAAAGCTCAACTTTCATATGGCGAAGACCATATGTTCAGACATTTAAAAGTTTGAATGGTCTGAATGGGGAACTACGTAGAGCATGCAACGGGAAGATTTCCCTTTACCGCAATGTAGTGCAATCTCAGAGTTGGTATATTTAAATAGCGGGGGTGGGGTGGGGTGCAGGCCCCATGTTAGGGGTGCAGTGGGTCTTGCCCTCCTGCTAGCACTGTTTAGTTTAATTTTTTTGTCTTTTATTTTTTTCTCACATTTTTGAACATTCAAATGTTCGATCATATAGTGTCGGACGTAAAAAAGGCGAACACTTGGATGTTCAATTATGTAAAGTAGATCCTTATATACATGTCTGTGTATATATACATATATATATATATATATATATATATATATATATATATATATATATATATATATATATATATATATATATATTATCAATAAGAAAGTTCCTCTCAAAAAGAAGTCCTGGATAGAAAAGCTTGCATAATGTGATACATATTAAAAAGGAGTATAAAAGAATAAACTATAACAAAAAACATAAAACAGTAGTCAACTGCATAAGAATAGCATTTTAACAGCATATGCATATACATACACTGTTTATTTATTCTAAGCTGTCATTTGACTAATGACTGATTACAGGGTGAGAAAATCATATTTACCCTGCCATGTATACTTCTACATACGCTCATAGTTAGTATGATGCAACCTTATGCAGATGTGTGGTGCAAATGAGTAATGACACAGGTTATACAGGGAGATAAAAAATAGAAGTTGTGTTCTCATTTCACTTTCTTTTTCAAATTTTTCATTTCTGTTTACACTTCAGCATTTTTATTGCCTTTCATCTTTTGGCAGATCTATTTTCTATGCATTTCTGCAAACCATGTACAATTTTATAAGCCACATAGTCAAGGAGTGAATGTGGTAGTACGTTTTTGCTATATTCTTGCATGTTATATCTCACAGTTCCTTCTCATAGCATACATCTTTAAGAAGACATTAAACTAGATTAAAGTCTGTCTGTATTCCTGTATATGATTACCTCTTAGTTTGCTTTCATACTGAACAGTCATAATTTAAAACAATTTAAAAAATCTACTAAAAGAAAGACTCCTTAATGTCAGGCTCTGTTCCTGCCTCAACTCCTCATATTGTCTCCACAATCCACTTCCCAAACCTGCCTTCTCTGTCAATATTCTTTTCATCCTTTCTCCCTCCCTATCCTACTTAGATACTGCCTCTCCTACAATTTCTCCTGTCTTCTTTCATCTATGCAGCCTTACAGCCTTTTGTTACTACTTTGTGTATCTTCCCTTCTGCATCTTCTTCTCTGTATTCCCTTTTCTCATTGCTACCCTATATTACTTACCCATTACTTCATACATTTTTTCTAGAATACTGTACTAAATCTATTCTGCTTCTTCTGTACCATTGTTTTTCCTGGGTCTATGTTCAGTCATTGAACCAAAAAATTGCCGAATGGCATTACATCAAAAATGCCATTCAGTGAAACTCCTCACCCCCCCCCCCCTTCGCTAATTATATATACCATCTCCAAGATTTAAAAAGATGCTTTTGCTCTGTGGACAAGACTATACATATTATTAATTGTGATTTGAACTGATTAGTGCACTGTACAATAAAAAAATAACTTAGGGACCATGGAATCATCTCATATCGGGCGGCACAGTGGTGCAGCGGTTAACGTTGTCACCTCACAGCGAGAGGTTCTCTGGTTCGATTCTCGGCTGGGGTGCCTTCTGTGTAGAGTTTGCATGTTCTCCCTGTGTTCACGTGGGTTTTCTCCGGGTACTCCAGTTTCCTCCCACATTCCAAAGACATGCATCTGGAGTACTTCTCCCCAGGCCTCTGCTGAAAACAGGCTCTGTGGGACCTAGTCGGACTTTCCCTGTCAACAAATGTTAAATAAATAAAATAAAAAAAAAATAATGTGAAGCCAACATGAAGTAATATAACTTACAATAGACTATCATAGGAGGTTATTAGGCTAATGTCTTTAAAGCCTGTTTATGCCTAACCATTCAAACCAATTTTCTCAATTATCAATGCCCATCTACAAGATCCCCATATCCATAAGAGCCATAGGCAAAAAACCAGGGGTGCATTTAAGGTTTACCATCTATTTGTCTGAATTGCAATTGGATAGGCTTAGGAAAGAGCTCTGTCTGTTCTAGCAAAGTGGTCATCTCTGAGACATATAGTAGTCCATCTGACATGTTTTTTTTATGTTACAGACAAGGTGTATATCCTTAAGTCAAAAAATTATAGTATTGTTTATTTTGTGAATGTGTAGCAGATCTATCAAGACTGAATTAGAGAATGCCTTTTAGATTAGGCATAGATCACCCCACAGTAGTCTGTAGAAGACCATGTTCAGGGCAGGACTTTGAGGAGGTCTGTATAGGACATGTTATTGACACCCTGTATTCTTTTACTGAGGAATCTGTATGGCTGCTCCAGATTTTACAAATGCCTGGTCATGTACATGCCAAAGAGTGCATTATGCTTGATTATTAGACTAATTAGGGCTGAGTACAGTGACACTATGATCTCCTTAGATCTGGATACCATGCTCTTACATGTAAATTGTTCTACATAGAAGGATTTTCTCATCATCATGGTTACATTTGATCAAAGTTGAGGTTACTGTCAACCTGACTTCCCAAGTCCTTACCACGTGGTCTCCTCTTAGGAGAAAGTTATCATTTTGGTAAATTGCAGGAGTAGTCATCTTTCCAAAGAGTATTTTTATGACTTTTTTCCATTGAGTTTTAGGTAACAATTCTGGCACTGGTTATTTATCTGTGACAGACCCTCCTGGTGGATATCTACATTTAATGACTGTACCCAGCTTACTCCTGTCAGAAAATTTGGTTAGCCAAAGGCCCCTTACATTTGCCTTGACGTCAGACACATACATTCTGAACAGGGGAGATCCTATTACCAAGTCATGTAAGACAAAACAAGTAACTAGCTTCTTGATGAGGGTGAATTTCTCCACCATAACTTCATGTGTCCTATTCATGAGCTGTTTGGCTATCCATCTGGTGACAGGGATTTATGCCTAAATTAGTAAGTTTGTTTTAACTAAGTGAGGTATTGTGTCAAATGCTTTTGCCAAGCTGGGGTAGGCATTATGTACAATTTTGCCCTCATCAATGGCTCTAATGACTTTCTTGATGAAGTTCACCATGTTTAGTAGACCTGACCAACACTTGATGATACCAAACTGGGATGAGTCCTGTGTTTGATGATTTCCTATGTTTTTGTTAATCAGGTCCATGATAATTTTTTCCAAGGCCTTGCATATAAAACTAGTTAAATGTATGGATCTGTAGTCCCCTGGATCTTTGATGGTTCATATTTATATAGTGGGATGATCATTGCAGTCCTCCATTCCTTTGGGATGAAGCCTTTTCCTGTTAAACAAAGCCCGTCATTGGCCCTATTTAAGCATAACTTGGATGATTGGATGGGTAACCAAAAATTCACCCTGGGGCTCCACCTGTGTCCCTTTTGGACAGGAGCAATACCAAGGGAGCTTGTTTTTGTAGTTTGCCTTAAGTTTATTTCAGTTTGGTGCTGCGATTGTCATGCAGTTAATTACATGCTTGCACAGGATTTCTGTAAACTCTTCTGCATATGCCACAGTGTTCTTTGAGTTTTGCGCTGGCTTGGAGTTTAGCTATACCATCCCTTAACAGGAGGTAGTTAGCCTTGGAAAAGCTCTTAAAGGTTCTGGAGTTTGCTTGGAGTTTGGGGTTTATATTTATTTCAAGGGTGACAGCTTTGTGATCTGACCTGACAAATGAGAACATTACATAAGGGGGGGTGCAACATTTCTTCATATTTGTGAGCACTGGATATAGGATATTTTCTCCCCTATTTGGTGTGTAGGCTAGCTGTTTCAGGGTGTGTGCATTGACAAAATCCATAAGTGGATATGTAGATATTACAGTCTATGGTGGGTAGTTGAAATCATCTATGAATACGGGGTTGGGCTGAATTGCAAGCGACTCCCATACATTCAGGGAAGTGGTATGGTCAGCAGCTTCATATCATTTTTTACTTCGGCCTTGGCTGAATTTAACTATGCAGATAAGTATGTATTCTTCAGACACCTTAGCAAGAATATGTACTCTATTGCACTTTTATAATTAAAATCACAGCTGACCTGTTCTAGTCACAAATCTGCTACTGCGTGTATCTGAGGAAACTGCCCCTGCCTCGAAACATTTAATAAGTACAAACCAATCTCATAATTCCTATATAAAAGTTGATTTCTTCTGTAAAATCAATGAGGTATAGGACAAATGTATACTAAAAAAGACTGGCCTTACATCTGAACCCTGTGGAATTCCAGTGATTACTGATGTCTGAAATTACAGTTTAATAACTACCACAATTCCAGGCAGACAGCAAGTTTCTGGTTGCATCCAATTTTTTCAACCCACTTCCAGAATCTTTAATTTTTCTATCTATGTCCTAAGAGACATACTTTCAAAAGCTTTATACAGCTTCACAATGATGTCTTTAGGCTCATCACTGATACAATTCCACAAAGTCATGCAAATACAGAGGTTTAGTGTATTAAAGTGGACTTGTAAAATCTGAGCATATGTGTTCTTTTTGAAGTGTGTAATATTTTTCTTTCTTTCTTTGCCTTGTTTTTGCCATCAGCCTGCAAAATTATTTCTATTCACAACATGATTTTTGGAGACATTTAACAGAATATAAAATTAGCAAATCCCATTTGTTATTTCAAAACCCTTTCTACTGTAGGTGTGAGACCCAGATGACCACTGAGGAATCTAGCCGCATTTCCCCAAAGGACATCAACCTGTTCCTCTTACTCAAACAAAAATCCATTTTTATCTGTTTAAAAAAAATATATATATATATGCACAGTACCTAAAGACTGGGCCAGACGCTTCCTCCCTTCACTTCTCCTGATGTATTCCAGAAGGAAAACATCAATACTACATACCACATTCCATTTAAAGCATAGAATGAAAAAAGGTTTTAGGCTTTTTAATTTATTTCCTGACCAGGGTAATGAAATGATCTCTCCCTGCTCCTATTCAGCCATGGCCTGATGCAGAAAGCAGCAATATGGAATGGATGGACACTATAGAGTGACTTTCACATCAACAGGCATTATTTGTCGACTGAAGGAGAGAAGCAAAAGGAAACTGGACTGCAATTATGGGAATAAAATGATAATTATGAAAAAAATGTCCAGATGGCAGGAATGAACTCCAAAACACAGAGCTGGAAGGAAGACCTTTTGTCCACTAAACCAGTATATGCCAGTCTTCTATTGTAGTGCTCATATGTCCAAAATTATTTTCCTCCTGTCATATATCATGCTTCTTGTTTCTTACTAATACAAGTTTACTGCATTTTCTGTCCACAATAAGTTTAAACATGAGCTAAAATGAGCTACTCTGTCCATTGTACCTTAATAAAAACAGCAAACTGAAGCTGATTTTGTGTGTGTGTGTGTGCGTGTGCGTGTGCGTGTGTGCGTGTGCGTGTGCGTATATATATATATATATATATATATATATATATATATATATATATGTATATATATAGATATAGATATAGATATGGGTCTACTTCATCATATGACCTAAATTTCATTTGACTGAAATTCATTTGACTGAGACCAAAACACTGAAAGTTCAAAAGAATGAAAACTCATTTGACTGAAACTCATAACACTGACACATTAAAGTAAAAGGTATATGCCCTTTTCCCCACTGTAGTGTCATCTTGGAGTTAGTATATATAGTTAGGAGGTTTTTTTTGGGGGGGTGTGCCCCCCCCCCACATAGTTTAGGTAAATATTGTTTTCTACAAAGAGTTTTTTGTTGCAGTTATAAATATCCATATGTATGGTTAGAAATGTATAAGGTATGTGGGGGGTTGTGTTCCCCACACCCCCCCAAACTATATATACACTAACTCCAGGATCACACTACAGTGGGGAAAATGGCATATACCTTTTACTTTAATGTGTCAGTGTTATGAGTTTCAGTCAAATGAGTTTTCAGTCTTTTGAATTTTCAGTGTTTTGGTCTCAAGTCAAATGAATTTCAGTCAAATGAAAATAAAATGTAGGTCATATGAAGTAGCCCCATATATATATATATATATATATATATATATATATATATATATACACACACACATATATATACATATATATATATATATATATATATATATATATATATATATATATATATATATATATATATATATATATATATATATATATATATATATATATATTCATATATCAGCATTGAATGGAATAAAACAGACAGCCAAAATGCAAATACTATAATACTTTTTAGCCCTCCATAATTGACTTTTAACTGCTATCCAGTACAGCTATGATTTGCTCCACAGTATTGCTTTCCTTTCAGTAAAAATATACAAGTTTTCTACCATGAGCCACTTTTTTGCCTTTATTCTTTAAATGTATAATGCAATCAGACTCCAGAGTAGGGCTAGGGCATTACAGATAGTCTTAGCCAGTGCCCCAACAGCAGGGCTGTGATAGCAAGGAAAAGAGTTCATTCATACAGCATGAATTGAATCTGATAATGGGTTACTTTAATACACACATAGGGGCAGACAGAACAGGATATGAGAACTGCATAGGTCTACATAGGTAGGGCAAAAGGAATAAAGAAGGAGAAGCCATTCTAGACCTCTGTCTGGCAAATGGCTTGATGGTGGCAAACGTGGTTCAGCAAGGGAAGCAGTCACAAAATCAAGTACAAAAGTGGTCAACATGCAACTCAAGTAAACATCTTCCTAATTAGGAAAGGGCATTGGGGTATGATCAGTGATTGCATAGTTATTCCCAGCATGACAGTTAGCCCACTGCAAAATCCACTGTTTGCCATAATCAGCTGCAAGCAATGGTCACAGAAGGCTCTAAGGTCAACACACTAGGCTGAAGATCTGGAAAATGACTGGAGAGAAAGCACAATAGTTCAAGAAAATACTTAGGCTTCTAGCACCTCAGGAAGAAGGAGAAATAGATGAAGCCAAAGAATAATGGCAGAACTTCAAAACAGCATTTGTGAGGAAAAAAGAACAGATATGCATCCAAGCCAGACAAGGATATAAAGTACATATGAAAAGCTGGTGTGTAATACAGAATTCAAAGAAATCATCAAAGGAAAGAAGGAGTGCAGGAGAAATTGGGAGATAGAAAAGATGGATCAGGCTAAGAAGAAATATAGGTTGGCTAACAAAGAGGGTGACAGAGCAGTTGCTATAGCAAAGAACAAGGCATCAGGAACACTAGCTTATAGACTAGCTTTTGGAAAGTGACTTAGTAGATGGCACAAAGAAACTTTACCAGGATGCATGACAAAGACACAAAGATAAAGAAGATAGTAATCAGGCACCCATCATTAATGATGCCATTTGTTCATCAGCTCACAGAACATGAAAATCAGATGGAAGGAGTACTTCTAATAGATCTGAATGAAGAAAACCTCACAGAATTGTCACTGTCTCAGCACAGTCTACAATGAAAGAAGAAAACTCTACCCTATAAGAAGTAAAAACAGCACCAAGGAAAATGAGGTAGGGGAAAGAGCAGACTCAGATGAAGTCATGGCAGATATGGCCAAGATTTTGGGTGAGTTAGGGGAAAATTACTCCAGTGGGTACTCATAGCAGTATAGAGGGAATGGTACAGCTCAGGTTACTGGAAAACAATCATACTAATCCCACTGAAAAAAAAAAACAAAGGGGGCATTCCGAACTCCTGTCACACTGCATGAGTGTTCTCTGGAAGGGTGTTTTTTAAGTGATTACCCAAAGTAATAGAAAGTAAGATGGCAGATGAGCAGATTGGATTCCATTTAGGATGCAACATAACTGATCTGATGCTTGCAGTGAGAATGATAGCTGAGAAGAAGCTACAGATGTGACAAGAGTCAAACTAGGCATTCCTAGACTTGAAGAGCATATGTCAAGGTCACATGAAAGCTGATTTGGGCGGTCCTGCAATGGTTTAAAGTCCTAGAAATATTGATAGAATTAGTACAGGCTATGAGTATGGACACAATGGCACCACTGCTGTTCATACTAATGATGGACTACATCAGCAAGCAGGTCAGTGGAAACAGATCAACAAAGCTGCTGTATGTTGTGACATCTCAGGCAGACACTGAGCAAGAACTTCAGCAATGTAAAATTTAAGGTACAGAGGATGAAGCTTAAGTACAGTTAAGACAGTTGTAATGGCAACAAATGGGGGAAATGAGAAGAAGCTGAGAAATGAGATAGAAGGTATAATAGTAGAACAAGTTAACATTTTCAAGTATTTGGAAAGGGTTATTCAGAAGAAGGGAAGTCTGAATTTGGAGATGAAATCTAGAATCTGAGGGCTACAGCCAACTGGCACAAAGTGTCATGAATAGTCAATGACACAGGAATGCCAAAGAAGCTGATACTATGGTGTACAGGAAACTGGTGTGATCAGTACTACTGTATGGTACAGAAGCCTGGGCAGTGTCTGCAGAATAGTTGAGGACGTTAGAGGTGATGCAGATGATGTGCATGGGATTAGAGCTAGGATGCACATTGTGGAGCAGACAAAGAAATGATGACATTAGAGCAGAAGCCCAAGTTGTGCCAATTGCAGAGAAGCTACAAGGAACAGATTATGGTGGTTTGGACACATGCAGGAAAGCAGAAAAAATCTGGTGAAGAAGATGTTGAACAGATAAGATAATGGCAAGAGAAAATGTGGGCATCCAGGAGATGGATGAACTGTGAGACAGAAGACATGTGAGAGTCAGGCATGACTGTCAGAGAAGGTAGGACAGTGGCAATATGTAGAGACAGATGGTAACAGTTGACTCAATACCCAAACCCCATGAAGAAAATGGGCAAAAGGGAGGGTGTGATGATGATGATGTTCATGTCCAGAGCTGTTCGGTTTAAATTCACTGAGTCTAATCATGCTAATCACAAGCAAACCTGGGAGCTCAGAAGTTCTCTACCTGATCTTTCATGATGTTTGAAGACATTTTGAAGTTCTTGCCAAAATAGTTTACGGGAAAGGGCATCATTAGAGTTCACATAGCTCAGCTTATGTGTAACTGAAATAGAGAAGAGTTTCTAAAATGAAACTAAGGTTAGTGACACCCGCGTCTTAAAAACTTCATTTACTTGTCAACACTAAATGGAATAAAACAGACAGCCAAAACGTAAATATAGTCATTACTTTTAGCCCTGCATATTAGACTTTTTACTTCTGTCTAGCACAGCCATGATTTACTCCACAGTATTGTTTTCCTTTGAATAAAACTATACAAGTGATTTACTATGGACAACTCTTTTGCTTCATTCCTTAAATGTAAAAACATAGCCCCAATTATGGGGACATTTTGCTTTCCCTTTCTTGCAGAGAAAATGCCTCTTCCTTATCTTTTTAATATGGAAATTCCAGACTCACTGTTACTTGCAAATTTAAACACACCACTACTCTACAGTGAAAAGGAAAATATCCTGACAGATTGGAGAATTAATAATGAAACAGTGAAGTCATTACCCTAAGCTGTACATCCATAGCTCCAAGCTTCTTAGATGAGGGATAATATAAGAAAATGATTAATAAATCTGATAAACATGTTAAAAGAATTCAGTCTTGCAAGTTTTAATTATTTGCCAGGTTAGATGTTAAACTGAGATTAGTAACTACAGAGTGCTTGAGGCACTAAATTCTGTGCTAGCACCTTGTCAAGTAAAATGTGACTCAGGTGTAATTACTGATCATAGTAAACTCACCAAAAAGCACATATAATCCATCCATCCATCCATCCGTTCATCCATCCATCCATCCATCCATCCATCCATCCATCCATCCACCAGTCCATCCATCCATCCATCCGTCCACCAGTCCATCCATGCATCAATCCAGCTATCCAAACTTTTATGCAAATTTCTATTTAACTTTAATGCCTACATTATCTGAATCAGTGCAACAAGGAGTCAAAGCCTATTTGGGAAAGCACTAGACCAAGGTAAGGAATCATGTCTTGATGGTATGCTAGTTCATAGCTGGACACATGAAAAATTATGTGACCCCCCCACCCTCCTCATGCCGACACGCACACACACGCACACACACACACACACACACACACACACACACACACACACACACACACACACACACACACACACACACACACCCTGCAGGTAGTCTGAATATCATCAAATTAAATAACCACACATTGTTGAGATTTCTCTGGAAAAAAATCAAAAACACATACACACAGGGGGGAAAGGCAGATGCTGTAAAAGAATGTACCCTACCTGGAAAATTAACAGAATAATCAAGGGCAGTGAAATAACTATACTAACAAATTAAAAGCTGTACCACACTGATATGGCTCGCACATTACCAGACATTTATTTATCATTTGTTAACCAGGAATGTCCGACTTGGAACAAAGCCAGTTTTCAGCTGAAGCCCAGGGAGAAAGTCTCCAGATGCATGTCTTTGTAACATGGGAGGAATTCCACATGAATGGAGGGAGGACATGCAGACTTCACACCGAAGGCTCCCCAGCCAAGAATCAAAGCAGAGAACCTCTTGCTGTGAGGTGACAACACTACCGCTGCACCACTGCGTCATCCTTATACATACTGCAAAGTCAAATAATTCAGACTGGAGAATAATGTTGCTTTGGAGTAAAAAAGCCTTGAAATTCATCATACGGGGCTTCTTTATTATTGTTAAATATGCAAGAAGTGGTAAAAAATGTATACCATACAATATTTAATTATTTAGGTATTGAAAGTTGGACCATAAACCTTTTAAAAAGAATGTGTTAAAATAATGAAGCATCCAGACAGACTGTTATATCCTAATGGGGCTTCTGCTGATGTTCATTCAATGACTATGGCATATATGGGAACATTACTGTTTGTTCTTATATTTGTTTTTACTTACATTTTTACAGTTTGTTTTTACCTTTTGCTGAATTGATGTATACAGGGAGAGATGTGGTAATGCTGCAGTCACACAGGTGTGGATATTGTAATTGGATCACTAACACTCTTGTATATTTCTGCGACTATACAGCATCAGGCTTATTCTTCAGGCTTCTTTTCTTTGCATCTGTATACACTATGAAAGTCAATACAGAGAGTGAGTTGCAAGACTAAGGCAAAAAGTGAGGCTAGTTGGACCATCAGAGTATGTAGAAAATGAAGAAAGAAATGATGAAAACAGTGTAGAAGCAGCCCAGAGATACAATGATTTGGCAGAAGTTCAGCCGCTTTCATGCTCAAGCAGTCAGGGTGTAAGGTATCTGCAGATAGTTGAGTACAAGACACTTCCTGACTTCATTAACCTGAGGGACCTAGTAATACATCATGTAAGAGGAACTACACAGCATGGTGAGAAAATACTTTAGTTCCAGATGAGGAAATTTGGAAAACAAAGATTAGATTAATAGAAACATTGAGTATTGAGTTTTACCACTAAATGATAATGTGATTTACTATCCTAGCAATGAAAAGTTTATAAAGCCATTCAATAAAGCAACAGGCCCTTAACCTATCCATACCATGTACAGTGAGTTAATGAGAGCATTGTAGTAAATGTAATGACAATCTTAATGTACTGTTCGAGGCCACTCCTATTAAGTAAGAGGCTAGTGGAGATTTTTGTTGGATCTGTTTGCCTGTGTGTATATGAAGACCAATGTGCCTGCAAACTATATAGCATTTGAGACTCATCTTTTAATAAATTAATACTTCTTTTAAATTAATGTAGCAGTCACATATCCGGCAAATATTACACTATGACTTAAATATTGATATTGTAACCTACTACACCATTCTCTTATGATATAGGTTTAGATATTAAAGACCACCAAGTCTTTCTTTTAACCAGCTTATTATGTGTTTCACAAAAGGATGGCAAGAAATTCACAATTAGGGCAAAGCTTGAGAGGTGAACCTTGACATCTGTACCAAGAATACATAACAAAGGGTTACAGTCAGAGGCTGGATCACAACTCTTAGTTCTGCATGGAATTTTATCTGTTCCATGTACTACCAGGGGCAGAAAGAAAAGAAAATAAATTAAACAAAAAGAAAAGAGAATGTATAAGAGCATGAAGTGTTTTACAGGCTTTGGAAAATGGTAAAGCACTTACTGAGTTTTATCACATGAACAGCAGCATACCTGCCAACTTCTTTGCTTTAGGATTCTACATGAAACCAAAAATAACCAAGACAAAGGATCAGCATCAAGTTATGCTTTACATCTTGCCCTAATGTACTTAAAAATGTTAAGGGAACAGCAAGTTTTGCATCACCATGCATTTTATAAACAATAAGAAGTATATGTAAAAACTGCGGTGTCTGGCTTTTTTAACTAACTGCAATCCTCAGTGATTTAACAGAAAATCAGAGTTTTACAATGGACAGGGCATATGTAGTAGGCAAAACAAGGGATACTTTGCATAATCAGACACAAGTACAAAGTAATGCAGGCAGAAATGAAGTTCTCCTCTGACAGAAGGCAAAACAGGTGTTAAATGTTGTTAGACACTTCTTTCTGTCACAATTTGTTTAAGCCTGTAACATAACCATAAAATTCCTTGAGTATTTAGATATGTCAGCATTATTTTGGTAAATTTAGTGTAAGCTTCACTATGTGTTCTTTGGCTGGTAGACTACTAACCACCTATGAACCTAGGAACCTATGAGTGAGTTCTAACAAGTTAGTTTTGCCTCCTCCAGGGTACATTTTTGGCTAGCACTGTCTGTGGTTAGCCCCTGATTTTAGTAGTACTTAGGGTATCCTAAATTGGGTTTGTTTAAGAACCCCTAATTGCAGTTAAAATCAGGCCTGTAGTTGAGGAAGCATTTAACATCTGCATTTTTCCCAGTTTCAGAATGCTGTCACAGTGCTCCATCAGCTATAAGTCAGAATAATAATCACTAAAACAGGTTTCAGTAGCTTAGGTGCTGCTATATTCAAGAAGGCTGTCATACTGTTTTGAAAGAAGCTGTGTCTAGATGAACCACTGATCAATTCTAGTTTTTATATGTGAAAGTGTATATAACTGAATTGTCCCATTAAGTATTGGGAATTACTTTTGCTCAAGCTGATTATTTAAATATATCAACCTGCGGATGTATCAGAACAAATAGATCTACAAACCTTCAACATCTATGAAACAGCAATTATGATGTGTAAAGAAAGAGGTTAGATATAGTCTAGTACTGAAACTTTTTTAAAAGTTTCTAAATATCTGTTAAAAATATCAGTGGAATTTTACTAGAAATTATTCTTACTGCTGAGCTCTGAAAGTAATTAGCAAGTGGCAGTGATCCTGTTATACAACATACCTCTATATCCTTCTGTTTTTCTTCTATCTTTAGAAATTGTCTTTCCTCTGGTTATTGACCTGCATTGAGATTTGTAACCCCAAACAAAATGTTAACTATGTCACAAGTACAGGGATTATTTAATGAACAGTTGATGTGTAGAAATAGAAATGCTGACGTAATATGTTATACGAGTTGAGAAGAGAGAATATTCATAGGTTCAAAGGTGTGTACTAGGCTATTGGCTTTGGAGCCTTTACAAGCCTAGCCCATAAGATTACCCTGGCATCATGCTAATCGACCTTAGTTCCCAGTGCCTCTGTCAAGAAGAGCTGCTGGAGAGAACCTCGGGGTGAATTTTCTATTTCCCATCCACTCATCAAATTTTCTCTTGAAGAAGGCCAGTGAGGTGCTCTGTTTGACAAGTTTGTGAAGTCTATTCCATAGCATGGGCAGTTTCTGGGTTATGAACCTGTCCCTCCAGCACGTTCTCTTAATTGTGGTAATGAGGTTGAGGTCTCTGGGGCTTGTGGTGTGGATGGATTGGGATTTCTTTAGATGTACCATTTTTAACAGAGCTGGGTCAGACATGGCTTTGTAAGTCAAGCAGAGATCTCCTATAAGTAGGTGATATGAGATAGAGAATAGGTTCATAAGTTCATAGGTAAGTAGGTGATATGAGACAGAGAATAGGTTCATAAGTTCACTCTGCCTAATGTAGATTGGAATCCTGTTCCAAAGCATGGGGAGTCTCTGGGATAGGAATCTATCCCTCCAGCACATCCTATTTATCGTTGTGGTGAGGTTTAGATCCTTAGAGTGCGTGGTTCTTGGGGATTTGTTTTTTTTTTTAGGTGGAGCATGTCGATCAATTCTGGGTTGGACATGGCCTTGTATGTCAGGCAGAGATCACCTCTGAGTAAGCAGTATGCAACCGAGTACAGCTGGATTTTCTTCAGTCGGGCTGTATAGGGCATATGTTTGAGGCCAGTAATCCTCTTGGTGAGGTACTTCTGTGGTCTTTCCAGCTGTTGCTGGTATCTTGTAAGGTACATCCCAAATGGGGTGTTGTACTCAATGATGGGTCTGATGAGTGATGAGTAGAGGGGCACAATAACCTCTTTTTGTTCTAGATGCGAACCCTTTTGTGATTAGGTGGGCCACATAGAAGAATTTTCTAACCACCTGGGCAATATGATTATCAAAGGAGAGATTACTATCTACTTGGGTCCCCAGATCCCTTATTACATTTTCTGTATTTAGCAGACTATCACATATGTGGTAGTTTGCGGGTACTTTGTTTTTTCCAAAGGGGATGACTATGCACTTTTTGGCATTTAGCTTGAGGCCATGATTTTGACACCAGGTATTCATCTCAGTGAGACCCTTCTGGAGGATGTCTGTATCAGCTGGAGAGTCAATTATGGCCCCCAGTTTGCAGTCGTCTGTGAACTTGGTCAGCCATAGTCCTGTGTTTGCCTGTACCTCTGAGAAGTATATACCAAACAGGAGGGGTCCCAGGACTGAGCCCTGGGGGACACCACTTGTAACTGGTTTAGAGTCGGGCCTAGAGCCTGCAACTCTCACTATGTGGGTTCTATCCATGAGCCAATTGGCAAGCCGTCTCATGATGTAGGGGTTTATGTTCAGGCTGATGAGCTTGTCTATAATACCAGAATGGGGAATGGTGTCAAAAGCCTTTATGAGGTCTAGGTAGTTTGTGTGGACCTCCTTTCCCTCATCTAAAGCCTTGGTAACTGTCTCAAAGAAGTCCACCAGGTTTAGGAGGCATGATCTGCCCTTAACAAAGCCAAACTAGGTAGAGTCCAATGTTTGAAGGTTCCCAGTGTTTCTGTTAATGAATTCCATAATGATGTGCTCCATAGCCTTGCAGACCAGGCTAGTCAGGCTTATAGGGCAATAGTTCCCGGGGTCCGTTGTGGCACTACCTTTGTGGAGTGGGATAACTGTTGATGTGCACTATTCTATGGGTACGAAGCCTGTAGAGAGGCTGAGTTTGAACAGTGTGTTTAGGTGAAGGGATAGTTCATTTTGGAGCTCGTGTAAGACACAGCCTGGGACACCGTCTAGTCCCATTGAAGCTGTATTTTTGGCTTTGGATAGGGCTGCTTTAACCTGTGTGTCAGTGATTTCTGAGGCACTACATTCTTTTGGTATGGTTATGGGCCCTTCAGGGGGTGAGAGGGGGGTGAAGTTTGCACTAAACCTGTCTGCCAGAATGTTGGCAATATCAGTCAGTTCAGTGTATTTTGTGCCATTCTGCACTAACTCAGAGCAGATCTGAGAGTTTCCACTTAGGTTCTTGACATAGCTAAAGAACGCATTGTGGTCATCTTTGGAGTCCTTGGCAATTTTTCTTTCGAAGCTAGCCTTGGATAATTTTATGAGGGATCGTAGTTTCTTGATGATACTGATCAGGGATGTCTTTCCTTCTTGGGATTTTACTCTTTTCTGCACTAGTTTCCTCCTTCTAATGTATAGCTTGTTTATGGCAGGAGTCCACCAGACTGGTTTCCTTTTCTTGGAGGAGTGAGTCTTGGTTTTGCTTGGGATAGCACGATCCATGCTTTCTTGCAAGTGCTCATAGAATGCCTTTGTAAGGGATTCAGCAGCTTGGGCAGTGTTGTCCTTTAACATTGGGGCTGTGAACCTTTCCACCTCGGTCTTAAGTAACGTGAAGTTTGCTTTTGAAACTTTTTTCACAGTGGTTTCCTTGATTGGGGGTTGGGGCAGAATGTGGCTATCCAGAGTTATTAGTGTATGGTCTGATCTAACCAGCAAGGATTTGATCTCTGGTGTAGAACACCGGTCGCCCATGTTGGTGATGACCAGGTCCAATATGTTGTCACCTCTGGTGGAGGTGTTGACCAGTTGATCCAGGGCATTTGAGTTTATAAATTCTAGGAAGCATTGGGCAAGGGAGTTAGTACTTGAGTAGTTCTCCCAGTTAATGTTTGGGTAATTGGAATCACCCAATATTAGGGCATTTGGTAGGACCTTCATATTTTTCAGAGTCTCCAGAAATGCGGAATGGGGGTCCTGGGTCATGGTGGGTGATCTGTAGCAAACTACAATTTTTGCCCATTGTTAGTTGCACATGGATGATCTCTGAGGCATTGTGCTGTGCCACTAACCTGGAGGTATGGGTATCCTTGATGAATATGGATACACCCCCACCTTTTGTGTTTCGGTCCGGTTCTGTGGCCGAAAAGTGTGGTATGATTTAAAGCCTGGTAGTTCTGGGGTGCTCTCTGGAGCCTTAAACCAGGTTTCTGTTACTGCACAGATATCACTGCTCTCCATACTGAGGAGTGCCTTGACTGCATGCATTTTGAGGGTTAGACTTCTAGCATTGAGTAGCATTACCCTCAGTTTTTGGTTACTTGTGCTATTTATGGTGGTGGATTTGTCTTTTGAGCCTTGCCTAAAAAAGGCACTATGGGGTGACAATAGCCTTGGCCAGTATTTGAAAGCCTAAGGGTGACAGGTGCAATCCATCTCTTTTGAAGCAACGTGGCTTATCGAGCATGTCATCCCAGGTGGACAGATACTGGATGCCCTTTGAATGGCACCAGAATCTTAGCCAATTGTTGAAAATGATCATTTTTTCTTTATACTGTGGCATCATTCTTGGTGATGGCAGGATGCTAGTCAGGGTCAGGGTCATACCGGCCTGGGCTACGTGATCAGAGAGCTCTTTCATGTCTCTTTTCATGTAGTCCAGGGAAGTACATCTCAGGTCATTCACACCAACATGGACAATGATAGAGTCGTATTTGTACTTATTCTGGAGTGACCTGAGTGCTTGTGTTATGTGGCGGTGCCCAACAGGCAGCTAACAGTAACAGCTAATAGTTGGAGTGTTTTGAGTTTGCCCATATAGGACAAGTGTTTAAGGCCTAGGATCCTCTTTGTGAGGTACTTTTGTGGCCACACCAGTTGTTGCAGGTGTCTAGTGAGGTACATGCCAAATGGGGCATTGTACTTGATGATTGGCCTAATGAGGGAAGAGTGGAGGGAGACAATGACCTATTTCTTCCTGGATGCAAAACCCTTAGTAATGAGATGTGCCACATAGAAGGACCTTCTGACCACAGTGACAATGTGGTGGTCAAAAGAGAGGTTGCTGTCAACCTGCGTTCCCAGATCTCTTATAACACCTTCGTGTTCAGTGGACTACTATCGATGTGGTAATTCATGGGAACTGGGTTTTTCCCAAAGGGGATGACAACACATTTTGCTTGGGGAGTTAATAATGGCTCCCAACTTGCAATTGTCTGTGAACTTTGTCAACCAGAGTCCCTTCATGTTGGCCTGGACTTCTGAGAAGTAGATACCAAACAGCAGAGAACCCAGAACTGATCCCTGTGGGACTCCACTCATGACTGGTTGGCAGTCTGACTTGGGAGTCAGCTACTTTCACACTGTGGGTTCTAACTGGCTCAGAGATAGAACCCACAGTGTGAAAGTAGCTGACTCCACTCATGACTGGTTGGCAGTCTGACTTGGGAGTCAGCTACTTTCACACTGTGGGTTCTATCTGTGAGCCAGTTTGCAACCCACCTAGGGAGATAGGGGTTGATGCCTAACCAGTTTTCAACCCAACTAGGGAGATAGGGGTTGATGCCTAGCTTAGTGAGTTTTTCTATGATTCCTGAGTGGGGAATGGTATCAAAGGCCTTGGCCAGATCAAGGTAGGCTATATGAACCACCTTGCCTTCATCCACAGCTCTGGTGACTGACTCAAATAAGTCGACCAAGTTGAGCAGGCATGATCTACCCTTCACAAAACCAAACTGTGTGCAATCCAGAGTTTGAAGATTCCCTATATCCTTGTTTATTAGGTCCATGATGATGTGTTCCATAGCTTTGCATATCAGACTTATTAGGCTAATGGGGCGATAGTTCCCATGGTCTGTAGTCACTCCTCCTTTGTGGAGAGGGATGACTGTAGCAGTGCGCCATTCAGTAGAGACAAAGCCTGAGGTGAGGCTGTGATTGAACAGGGCACACAGGTAAGGTGCCAGTTCACTCTGTAGTTCATGTAGAACACAGCCAGGGATATTGTCGGGTCCCATAGAAGCTGTATTCTTGGCCTTGGACGGTGCTATTTTAACCTGTGCGGTAGTAATACTGGGTGTCTGGCAATCTACTGGTATTGCGATTGGTCCTTTGGGGGAGGAGAGAGGGGTAAAGTTGGCACTGAATCTGTCACCCAGTATATTGGCAATATCAGTTGGCTCGGTGTAGGAGGTACCATTGTGCATTAGCTCAGAGCAAATCTGGGTATTGCTGTGGAGATTCTTTACATTACTATAGAAGGCGTTGTGGTTGTCTTTACTATCTGATGCAATTCTGTTTTCATAGCTAGCTTTAGAGGATTTAATGAGGGATCTCAACTTTTTGTTGAGGCTGATAAGGGAGTTTTTCCAGTTTTGGGACTTCACCTTATTCCACATCAGTTTCCTCCTTCTGTTGTAGAGTTTGTTTATGGCAGGGGACCACCAGATTGGCTTCCTTTTTTGGAGGAGAGCATCTTGGTTCTATTGGGTATGGCGAGATACATGCATTTGTGTAGGTGTTTGTACAGTGCACTGGTGTGTGATTCTGCAGTCATGCAACTATTCTCCATTTGCATGGGTGCCATGAAGTTAGCCACCTCTATTTTTAGGAACCCAACGTTAGCTTTGGAGAAGTTTTTTCATGGTGGTTACCTTTGTGGGAGGGGTGATGGGAGGGATATGGATTTCCAAGATGATTAGTTCATGGTTGAATCTAACCAGGGAGGAGTTGACTATTGGTATAGAGCAATGGTTGCCCATGTTAGTAATGACCAGGTCAAGGATGTTGCTACATCTGGTGGGGGTAAGAATGAACTGGTCCAGGGCATTGGAATTAATGCATTCCAGGAAATGCTGGGCAAGTTCATAGGTTCATAGGTTCATAGGTTTATACTAGGCTATCTGCCCTAAGGCATTTATAAGCCTAGCCCATATGTGGGCTTACGCACCCCTTATATGAAAAATACTGTGCCCATTAGTTTGTTGTGCCTCTGTCCAGCAGTGACCCAGAGATGATTCGGGTAAACCACGATCTCCCATCCACAGGTCTAGATTTCTCTTGAACAGAGTCGGTGCTCTGCCTCACATGGACCGGGATTTTATTCCACAGCATAGGGAGTCTCTGAGTGATAAATCTATCCCTCCAGCATGTCCTATTTATATCCGTGCTAAGGTTTAAGTCGCTTGCTCTAGTGGTTTTGGTGGATTTGGATTTTTGAGGTGGAGCATGTCCATTAATTCGGGTTGGACATGGCCTTGTATGTCAGGCACATGTCACCTCTGAGCAGGTTCGCGACTGAATAGAGCTGGAGTTTCTTCAATCTGGCAGCATATGACAGATTTTGGAGTCCCTTTATCCTTTTGGTGAGGAACTTTTGGGGTCTCTCCAATTGCTGCAGATGTCGGGTGAGATACATCCCGAATGGGGCATTGTACTCGATCATTGGTCTGATAAGTGAAGAGTACAGGGGAACAATGACCTCACTAGATCTGGATGTGAATCCCTTCATGATCAGGTGGGCAATGTAGAAGGTCTTTCTAACCACTTTAGCAATGTGAGTGTCAAAAGAAAGGCCACTGTCAACCTGGGTCCCCAGTGTATTGGTTCATGAGTAGTTTTCCCAGTTATGGAAGAGTAGTTGAAGTAGCCCATTATAAGTGTGTTAGGTTGTACCCTAATATTCTCCAGGGTGCTTAGGAACATGGAGTGTGAATCTAGGGACAAAGTTGGGGACCTATAACAGGCTATGACCTGAATTTATGTCTTATCTAATATTAGCTGCACCTGAAGTATCTCTGATGCATTATGTTGGGTTATCAGTCTGGAGGTGTCTGCATCCTTTATGAATATGAAAACACCACCACCTTTGGAGCTTCAGTCCAAGTTCTGGGACCGAAAGGTGTAGACGAGTTATAGCTGGGTAGCACAGGGGTGCTTTCTGCTGCATTGAACCAAGTCTCTGTTACAGCACAAATGTCAGTGTTCTCCATTTTAAGGAGTGCTTCAAGTGAGTGCATTTTGAGATTTAGAATTGTAGCATTGAGCAGCATGACCCTCAAATTGCATTTGTTTGTAGCTGTTATGGTGGTAATTTTGTCTTTGGAACATTGCCTAAAAAAGGCACTATATGGATGGCAAGAGCATTGGCCAGTATCCAGAAGCCCAGGGGTGACAGATTCAGGCTATATCTGGTATAGCATCGAGGTCTGTCAATCATGTCATGCCAGACAGACAGATACTGGATCCCCTTAGAATGACACTAGAAACGTAGCCAATTGTTGAAATCAATCATTTTCTGCTAGTACTGTGGTATCATTCTGGGTGATGGTAGGATGGTGCTCAGGGCTAGGGTCATACCTGCCTGGGATACCTAATCTGAGAGCTCCTCCATGTTTCTTCATGTAGTCCAGGGAGATATGTCTCAGGTCATACACACCCACATGTACAATGACAGAGTCATATTTGTACCTGTTGTTGAGGGCTCTGAGTGTATGTGTTATGTGGTGGATCCTGGCACCTGACAGGCAACTGACTGTTACTTTCTCCTTATTCAACCTAGTGAGTGGGACATCAGTATGTCTCACTATCGAGAAACCTATGACTAGTGTTCTGGGCATGCTGTTTTGTCTTAGGGGCATATATAGATCGAGATCTCAGAATATCTGACAAGCCAAGGTTAAAAAGTCTAAGATCCCGGTACATGGGAAGTTTTAATAAATAGAATGTGAGTAGAGAAATAATAGGGCTTTATGTACCGAGGAAGAATGAAATGATACAGTAAACTGTTCCTGTGACGTTTGTGTGCTGGATACATTAAAGGAAAAAGGTGGCATAACAATCACAAAACAAATGGAGCTGTAAGATAGCAAACAGATTTTTCTACATTTATTACCAGATTCTCAGGAAATATTGAAACATAATGGATATCTTGACCTTTCTGATAAAATTTGAATTTCTTACAGACAAATAGATACTTCAGTAGGAAATTCAGAATTATAACAGATAGCATTCTATAGATACAAGTCTGTAAAAAGACAGCTGAAATGCTCAACCAAGGCAGAAATATGTCTAAAGAATCTGTTTATGGTCAGTTATCAATTAACTGAGTAGGTAAGGGTACAGATAAGTTAACAGAGGAAAGAAATTTCAGTAATGAAAGTCAAAACTCAAAATAAAAGCCATTATCCTAAATGGAAGGAAAAAGTATTAGAAGCTACTAGATAAGAGAATAAGATTGAAACCAAAAGCCTTGATCTTTGTTTAATAGAAAAAATAAAAGAAATGAAAAGTAAGTAAGAGAAATAGAAGGAAACCTAATTCAGGTAGTAGTAAGGAGGGATGAAAATAGATGTAATGGGACGATAAACTAAGGGATGAAGGGAAAAGAGAAGAGGAGAGAGGAAGGGAAAGAGAATAAGAAAACTCAGGAAACGTAAAAGAGACAATAAAACTATAAGGGCCTATTGGCTGATTAAGCAATTTAGTTATAGGATAACACAGAAAAGTGCAGTTCAGAGCTAGGAAATAAATATGATAATGTGGATTTACATGATGGCAATTACTCTAAGGTGGAGTAGGAAAAAATTAAGAAATGCCATATTAGTCTGCTATCAGAAAACACAAATCACTGGAACATAGATGTGATATAGTCTACTTCATTGGACCAACAGAAGTTTTACAGTTATTCCAGCCTTCAAATTAATAAGAACAATTTGTCAAGAGTTATTAAG
This sequence comes from Protopterus annectens, assembly GCF_019279795.1. Taxonomy (NCBI): domain Eukaryota; kingdom Metazoa; phylum Chordata; order Ceratodontiformes; family Protopteridae; genus Protopterus; species Protopterus annectens. The sequence continues at coordinate 867,276,885 of NC_056726.1, forward strand.
TTACTGATGTCCGATTAAATTGTTCAATCTTACAGTTAGTGGTTTGAACCTGGATATTGGTTTTATGACACATTATAGTGCTTAAGAACTTATGCTGGTCCAAGATATTAAATTACACCTGTGTTCCATTGTCTTTGTGTGTTCTAAGGTGAGGTATAATTATGGCATTCTCATAAGTCTGGAAAGACATAAGGAAATAGACATAAACACCCCTACAAATGAATTAATGCTCAGAAAAGAAGATTAGTTGTATGTAGTTTGTATATTTGGTGAGGTATGTTTTTTCAAAACTTCGAAAGTTTGGTTTAGGGAATAGGGTAGAAAGACAATAGTTAATACACACTGAGGAAAAATGAGAAGATAGTTATGGCTGCATATGAAGCTTGCATTAGATTTGACCAAAGAAGCTGAATTTAAAAATGGTTGTGCTAGAAAACTGAAGTGAGAATGAAGCTGGAGTAAAAAGAGCATCACACAGAGGGTAAGACTAAAATTGAGAAGCACACTTCAAGAAACATGACATATTCTACATATAAGTTATCCAGTGCTGGTTATGAAACCTCAAATTAAATCAAAAGAGCAGTATGCTTCTCCTGGAGTCAGAAATGTGGGGAAAAATTAAAATTAGCTCTGTAATATGGGTGAATATGGCTTGGATATGTGGACATCCTGAGATCTAGTCGGTTTTAACTTTGATGTCCTTCAAATACAAAAAGTATCCATTAGATTTCTCAAACGTTTTTTTTTTTTGTTTTATTTTGTTTTGTTTTTTTGTTTTTTTTGGGGGTAAACTGGGATTCAGTCATTGATATAAGGAGGGATAAGAGTTGATGATTTTAGCACAAACAAATACAGAAAAAGAGGAATACATGACAATAGGCAGTCTGACTATAAAAATAGGGTGATATAGAATGTACTTGGCAAAATTCCTGATGTCACAATAGTACAACAAACTTCATTAAAATAACACTCAAAACTGCAACAGCATGATAAAGTTATCATCATCATCATCATCATCACCATCATCATCATCAGCCTGCTTTTTCCCATTTTTTACATGGGGTTGGGGTATCATGTTAACTGTCACCATCTCTCTCTCGACTCGATACCACACTCCTGCGTCCTTTGACACTTATGCCTGACTGACACAGATCTTCTCTCACACAATCCTTTCACCTCTTTGCCGGACATTCACATGCTGGACATCCTCATTTCCTCTTACCTTCTTCCTGTCTGTCCCAAATCTTCCTCACCAGACTGTCTTCTGCTTTTCTACACATGTCCAAACCACCGTAATCTGTTCTCTTCGATCTTTACTGCAATTTGAGCTACTTTGGCTTCTGCTTGTATGTCCTCATTTCTTCATCTGTTCCACAGTGTGCATCCTACCACCCTTCTCAGGCACTTCATTTCTTTCACCTCTAGCTTCCTCATCTGTTCTGCCTTTACTGCCTGGGTTTCTGTACCTTACGGTAGTACTGGTTGCACCACTGTCTTGTACACCTTACTTTTCAGCTTCCTTGGCATTCTTCTGTCATAGACTACACCTAATACTCTATACCAGTTGGCTGCATCCCCTCTGATTCTAGCTTTGACCTCTTCATCCAGACTACCCTTCTCCTCAGCTAATCCTACTGTTTACCTGTTCCACTATCTTCCCTTCTACCTCTATTCTCAGCTTCCTCTGATTTCCGCAATTTGCTGCCATTACCACTGTCTTATCTGTGCTTAGTTTCACCCCATGTGCCTTCAGTTTTGCATTCTATTCCCCTGTCCCTTGCTGAAGTTCTTGCTCAGAGTCTGCCTGTCGTGCCACATTGTCTGCATAAAGCAATTTTGTTAATCTGTCACCTCAGGCCTGTTTGCTAATTCAGTCCATCACCAGTATGAACAGCAGTGGGCTCAGAGCTGAACCATAGTGCACACCCATTCCCACTGGGAGCTCCTCTGTGAGACTGAAAACTGTTCGTACTTGGGTCATTTGTTCCTTGTACATAGCCTGCACTAATTCTACCAATGATTTTGGGACATTGAACCACCACACTACTGCCCAAATCAGCTTTCTTGGGGCCTTGTCATATGCTTTCTCCAAGACTAATGCCCAGTTGGACTTTTCTCATCTCTAGCTTCTTCTCAACTTTGTTTTCCTCACTGCAAACATCTCATCAGTTGTGCTGTCTTCTGATTTGAATCTGAACTGCTCATCTCCCATGTTACATTCTGCTACTCTGCATATCCATTATCAATCACACCCTCCAGAACTTTCATCCAATGTGACAGGAGTTTGATGGCTCTGTACTGCCACAGTTGTGGATGTCTCCTTTGTTTTTCTACACTGGCATGAGTATGCTTATTCTCCAGTCATCTGTAATACACCTTTCTCTCTATTATGCGTACTCTTTCCCCTATATCACCCAGCATCTTTACCATATCTGCTGTGACTCATCTGAGACTGCTGCTTTCCCTGAATTTTTCTTGCTATTCTTACTTCTTCTAGGGTCTTTCATCATAGGCTGTTTCTGGGACAGTACAGCTTCTGTGAGGTTTTCTTCATTCATTTTGTTTGTGTCTTTTGGCTTTTATCGGTTAGGGGTCGCCACAGTGGAACTCCGGTCCGCTAATGATTGGTAGTTGATATTTACGTGCCGAGTTACCAGCCCTGACGCACAACCTTCAACGAAGGTACGCCCATTCACGCATGTCTCCACGCAGATGACGCTCTAGCTGAGAATCAAACTGGACAGCGTCTTACTGTGAGGCGACAATGCTACCGCAGCACCACCACTGCTGAAAATACTCTTTCGATCTGCCTGTGATGTCCTGTATACTGGTGAGCAAGTTGCTGGCATCCCTTATAAAGGGTGGCTGACTGTCTTCTTTATCCTTCTGTCTTTGCCTTGCAACCAGTTTCTTTGTGCCACGTACAAGCTGGTAGAATGCCTCTGTCCAGCCTCCATTGTACCATGTGATCCACTTCCAAGCTCTGCCATGTTGGTGAACCTACACTGATTCAGTTCATGTTTGTCAGGTTGCTTGATACTATATCCAGCTAGACAGCAAGTCAGTAGTTTATTGACGCAGGGCTGCTCATGGGTCCATGTTGCAGGTAAGAGTAGGCCAGGGCCAGGCTTATCACTGGTAACTGCCCATGCCCATTTTGTTGATATTAGTCAACATGACCAAATCACTCAGAGCCATATTTCATACCAGTGACTAACTCTGCCACAGTGCACAGTCTATGTGTTCTATCTTGAGGATACTGCTGTACAGGGATGGGAGGGTGGCCTAATGGTCAAGGTGTTTGCCTTACAAACACAAGGTGCAGGGTTTGAGTCTCACAAGGGATAATTGGCTAGGCTTAAAATGGCTCGCAAGGGCAGTTAGCTTAGTACAAACCTATGAACTCTTTCCCCTATAGGGCACAATGCTATAGGCCACCATGTATAGTCTGTGTTGCTGCCCATAGCTCCATTTATTTGTGAGTTTGAGATGGAAACACTCAGCATATTTTTTGGAGGTAGAAGGAACCCCACAGAGAGAGAGAGAACATGCAAACTCCAAACAGGCATTGGCCAAAGGTCAGGATTGACCCTTGTACCATGTGCATGAGAGGTGAAGACCTTAACCATTATGCCAGCTGGCCTCCCTTATTAGAGAGTCATGTCAACAATCAAAGAATGAACATGTGGGAGATGAAGTAGTGATATAATTTTATTAGGAAGGCCTAAAGTAAGAGCTTATACTGATGCTATCTACTAGAACAATTCTAAGTGTTTGAACAAGTACTGGATGCTATTTGATATTTATAAACAACCCAGCTGGAGTTTAAATCAGCAGAGTAATTCAACTTGGGGCAGCTCAATGAAGATGAACAGATAAACCATTCAAATGCATGAAATGATAAAATATTGATGTAAGGGGATTTCAAAGCAGGAATAATAGAATATTACTATTATGAAGACTGTTAAGAAAAGAAAAGCTGGATAAAGTCTGAAGATTTAAAAGTAAATATAAATGAACAGCAGATGCTCAAATGGTGTCCAGACTTGATGTGCGGATAATCAATAAACCTAAAAAAGAATAATAAGGGGTATATGCCTATATGAGTGTTGTGGCTGCTTCTCTCTGCTTATGCCATGGGTCTGACTGTATTGCGACATAACATATTATTAAAGGGAGAATAAGAGAGTGATTATTTCCTGCTAAGTTTACCTGGCTCTGTGTCTCAGCGGAATAGACCCCTGATTGTGACCCCTGGCATTGGAAGAGCTGAGTTGGATAGAGAGAGTGATTCAGATTTTGTTGGTGCTTCTACTTGAATGAAGTGATTTGGTAACAACAAAGCTGTTGGTCTTGCCATGCCAGGGAAGGAAGAAGCTGATTCTCACAGCAAGGCCATGGCAGTGGGATGAGCACAGATGTGGCTATTCAAGCCATTATCCATTACAGCATAGTCGAATGCTCATCTACAGTCATCTGATTTATAGTCATTTTTACCTTACTGCCTAGATTACAGAGCTATAAGGGTGGAGCTACTCATTTTATGGATCACAGACTTATATTATCATTCCTATTAAGATGTATAAAGGCAAAATTAATTTACATTGTATTCTATCGAAAAAAACAATTTTCTGTCAACTCAGCCAGAGATTATTACTAGAAAGCTTAGTGTTAAAGTTACTAGTTAACTTACCTCAGTAGATTATACACATATTACATGCCAAACCAAACATTATATTTATCACGAACATAGGCAGCTACTGTAGACTTGTAGCCAAAATGTCACAAGATTTGTGCATACTAAAAAATTATTCATAGATTGAAAATGAAAAAAGAAATAATTGTTGCAACTTCTGTAACTATGTAACCCTGATATACACGGAGCATTTGAAAACAGGGGAAAGTATTTTCATTGTGTCAGACTAAAAGCCAAAAATAAACTTATTGAATTTGAAAATGTCATATGTAGAAGGCTTACCAGTAAAATACCCCCAAGCCAGGGTATGCATTAGTGCATGTTTGAGCGAAACACAGTTGCACAGAAAGAAACCACAATGCATAATTGTGTAAATTGAAAAAAAAAAATAATATGGTTTGTTTTCTTTTCCATTAATGCATGTGGGTCTATGTCTTAAGTGATGTGTTAATAAAGGTGTTAAAAATGATTATGCATTAGTGTTTAGTTCTGAGTTGTGATAGTAATTTACTAGGTATAATAAGCAACTTCTGAGTGAATTATATTAAACCTTGAAGAAAAAAATTTTAAAAATATTATTTTTCTAAACAAATTTCTTCCAAAACAGCAAACATGTAATATAATAATAATAATAATAATAATAATAATAATAATAATAATAATAATAATAATAATGCCTCTAATGTGTAAAATATATTTTAAAATTCTACTATAATTTCTAAACCTCTGGCAGATATACTGGTCTCCAGTTGTTACTCTACCTACAGAGTTTCATAAAAATGGACATTTAATTTAGTTCTACAGTAGTTAAAGATCTATAGCAATAGAGACGTGGTTAAAAGTAAACTACACACCTGGGAATATCCTAAGTGCTTTTGAAAGGAATTTTAAAGGGCAGCAGCATCTCCCATGACAGATGGGCTGTTGTACAGAACTTGGTATAAGCATCTGCTTGAAAAGTAGCAGTTACACAGCTCTTCATCAAAGAATGAAACTTGGTTGTTTATGCATAATGAATTAAGCATCATAAACTGAGCACAAATGGTAAAGCTAGTGCTGTGTACATCACACCACTTTTTAAGGAATAACATCTAGCTGTGCTGAAACCCTGAATATTTGTGTTGCAGGTTCATAAGCTGTTCAATCTAAACCATCAGGACTTTATATGTGGGTATGAATATGTGTCTATGTTTTACGTTTTATCACAAGACAACTCAATTATTATTGTGGGTCACAAATTAAAAGTAAGTAGATACTTTTGATTCAACACCCATATGTCTCAGAGAGTCTGCCAAAATGTGTTTGATGTCAGACAGATTTTGTATACATGTGTATACAAGTATATAATATGTATATGGGTTAGGTGTTTCATGGTGAAATTCAAATATTGACATGTTTGGTCAATGCACATTGGTCAACAGAAACAGATGGTCAACAAGTGTTTGAGAATGACATCAATAGCTGTGACTGTATGAACCCAAAGTTATTATATGCAATTAACGGGGTATTGAGGTGCATGGAGCAATATACTGAAAAATGTGTTCTATTCTCACTTTACATGCTCTGTGGTCAATTTTCTGAGCATGCACAGTCAGCTATAAGTATGTAATTTTCATTGTCACTGTTCTTAAGTTTTGGATGTCAGTATTTAGGCCCTTTGCTATAAAATATGTTATGTGTGTGTGTGTGTGTGTGTGTGTGTGTGTGTGTGTGTGTGTGTGTGTGTGTGTGTGTGTGTGTGTATATATATATATATATATATATATATATATATATATATATATATATATATATATATATATATATATATATGTATATATATATATATATATATATATATATATATATATATATATATATATATATATATATATATATATATATATAAGTCTTCTGCACTCATTGGAATATTTCATATTGGAAAACTAACTGCATCGTATTTAATCCTAGCCACTGATTCCATTTTAAATAAAATAATCCTAAAAATAGTTTTCAACTAAGAGCATCTTAATGAAATGAATGACACCATAGGTATCTATATATCTGTGTATATCTATATATATATATATATATATATAGATATATATATATATATATATATATATATATATATATATAAAATATATGAGTTTATAATGCTGCATCAAAAGCTTAAACTGTACATCAACTCCCTGACTGGAGAATAAGCATTCTCCAGCAGGGTATTAATGTACAAGTAATGCCTGCTGACAAACAAGTCTGCTGCTTCATGGCAGCATATCAAGCTGCCATGGAGCTCGGACTGCAAAGGAAAATTAACAGCTGCCATTATTTTTATGCTCACTAAGCAGCAGTTCTGCTGTTTAGTGAGCATAAAATGCATGTGTGTGTGTGTGTGTGTGTGTGTGTGTGTGTGTGTGTGTGTGTGTGTGTGTGTGTGTGTGTGTGTGTGTGTGTGTGTGTGTGTGCATGTGTGCGTGTGTGCATGTGTGTGTGTGTGTGTGTGTGTGTGAGAGAGAATGTGAGAGTGATCTTGTGTGACTGAATGCATGTATGAAAGCAGAGGAGACTGTGTGTGTGAGAGATCGAGAGAGAGTGAGAGCAATCTTGTTTGAGTAAATAGGTTTATATAAGCAGAAGAGACTTTGTGTGAGATTGAGAAAGAGGGTGAGACCAATCTTGTGTGAATGAATGTGTGTATGAAAGCAGAGGAAATTGTGTGTGTGCATATTTATTTTATTATTTATTTATTTGCATTTGTTTTCCGGGATAGTCCACTGAGCCTAGGAGTGCCCATTTTCAGTGGAGGCCCGTGTTGAAAAGTGCCACATATTACATATACATTGATGAGATAAAGTTGCACAATGACTGTTAACAGATTCAAGTTACTAGTTAGCAACATTATACAAAAATGACAATGATGTACATCCAGGTACAATAAATACATGTTGATATACAATTAGAATTAGGCTTTCTTTTCTTTAAATTTCATCTTGTAGCTGAGAATGCATAAAACTGAGAGGGAGAAAAATTAAATTAATAGACGATAGATATTTCAAGATGTTAAAGTTGTTAGAAGAGGTTTCTAGTTTCATGTAATGCTGGATGAATTATTTGAATATGTACAAAGCCATAGTTTGGAGAGGTATTCTTGCAGAGACTTCTTGAAAATGGTGTGGTTAGAAGTTGTTCTGATAGTGGTGGGTAAGAAATTCCGCACCTTGGCTATAGCAACGGAGTAGAGAGCTCAGTCAGCTATAAGCGTGGGTAATTCTACCCTTAGAAGACATTTATTTTCTAATCTGAGGTATCTAGCAGGGTTGTGGGGGACATTAGTAAGGCTAGGGATGGGCAATCTTCTGGTTTAGTAATGATTTTATGTGTGTGAAAGCGGAAAAAACTGTGTACGTGTATATGGGAGAGAGAATGGGTTCTATGTAAAATTGTTGTGTTTTGGTTATTTTTTCTTTCACTATATTATTTTTTATATATGTCTGTTGTAAAATGCTTCCTACAACACCATTAACATATATTTCAGCAAGTTTGAAACATTAGGCGGAGGAACTATTTTACTTTAAAAATGCAAATAAGCAAGTAAAGCGCAACAATTTTACAGAGATCCCATTCTCTAAGTGCAATAATACCTTCCCGGGTGTGTGTTAATGTGTAATTAACACCCTTCCAGGGGTGTATGAGCATTAATTACACATTAACATACACCCTGTCAGACATTATTGCTTCCTTTTTACAGGCAGGCAAGATCCCCTGCACCTCCACACCCCCTGCTAATTATATATATTAACTCTGAGATCAGAGTATGGTGGGGAAAGGATAAATTCCGAGATCCTCACTGTATCAATCTCACACCAAAAAAAGCCAACCCATGTGATTAGCTTATTTTGAAGTTATATCAGCCTCTCTATAGTGAGACTAGTTAGTTTCTCAATGGGTTGAATGCAAACCGAAGATAGATAGATAGATAGATAGATAGATAGATAGATAGATAGATAGATAGATAGATAGATAGATAGATATAAATATTTATTTATTATTATTTATTGGGATTTGTTTACCGGGAAGGTCCACTGGGCCAGAGTAAGCCCATTTTCAGTAGAGTCCCGAGGAGAAAAGCTCAATGGTAACAATAAAATTTACACAAAGTTTCAAAATAGATTCAATAATAATGTCAAAAGATCAAGAAAGGACAAGAAAGAAATTACCAAAAACATATCATATATACAAAATTATAGAAAATAGATAAAGCTAATATAACATTATACTAAAAACAAAGTGAAATATATTCATAGTACACACAATAATAACATTATACAGTACGGGTACCTATTAAATTGCCGAACGTTTCAAAGTTCGAATGTCATATGGGCGAACACCATATGATTGAACTTTGAAATGTTCGAAGGTGAAAGGCAATGGCTCTGTACGTGCAGAATGGGAAAATTTCCCATTTCTGCACTGAAGTGCGGTCTCAGAGTTAGTATATTTAAGTAGGGGGGTGTGGGGGGTGCAGGGGGCTTGCACCCCTGCTCAGAGTGTTAAGGTAAGTTTTTTTTTTTTACTTTTTTTATTAAATATTCGAGGTTTCAAGTTTCATTCATATGTTGTCGAACATATGAAGTTCGAAATTTTGAAGCTTCGAATATATAATATAGACCCTACAATACTGTGTGAGACAAAATAGTTGAATATTATACAGTTATGAGCAGCAAGGAATGCATATAAATCCATGTGTTACATAGAATAAGCAATAAAACGCGTTTATATCACGTTATCGAAAGATAAAAATAGTGAACGCTATTTTATCGGCCTCAAAACATCTAAACATGAAAATATCGAACATTCAGAACAGTGAATTTTTTTCCATGGAAAAAATTCTCTGCTCCGAAACACATACACACAACACAAGCACATCAAACAAACAGCAACCACACACGTACACTTAAATTCCTACATCTAGCGCTACACTAAACTAAACATACACTACAATCTACCCAAACCCTAATCCTAAGGTCCGTCACTATCGCACACTCACCTAACCCGTGCTCTAACCCTAATTCACTTAAACCGCCCCAACCCTAAAGTCTGTCACTATCACACACATGCCTAACCTGCGCCCTAACCGTAACTCACTTAACCCGCCCCTAACCTTTACGTACAAACAATTGCACACTTACCTGAACCCAACCCGTAACTTTCCACCACACCGCTAAGAATAGCGAAGCCACAGAAACGGCCAACAAAATTCTTTCCAGAGGAAAGAATTTGCTGTTCTGCAGCTTCACTATTCTTAGAATTCGCTGAATAGTGTTCGATACCAGAACATTTGAAGTTTTAATACTTTGATGTTCTGATATAGACCCAATAAAACATATGCATATGAGAGAAGGTGTAAGAGGCATACTTTGCAATATATGGAGGAGAAATAAGGAGGAAAAAAAAAGAAGAAAAGAGGAAGAAGAGAGAGGGGTGGGGGTATTTAGTATGGGCAATTAAAAAAAAAGAAGTTATGTGAATATAAGGAAGAAAGAGGGTCAGTAGAGGGGCAGAGTTGTTAGGGAGTTAAGAGAAAGCAAGAGGAGGAATTAAGAAGCTAAAAGTTTGTTAGGAATTATCAAGAGAACAAAATGTAGGAGCAGGAACTGGATAAAAAAAGATTTAGGTTCAGTTGGTACATTAAGTGATGGCAGAGGAAGGAACTGAACAGTTACATGTCCATTTGGACAGCAGATGATTGTACAGTTCAGTTTTGAAGTTAGAAGGGCTTTGTTGTATGGGAAAATATGTAGGTAGGTTATTCCATATTCTGGCCATGTTCCAAGAGTATAATAACTGACCTGCAGGTAGTTTGGGTTTATGAATTTGAAGAAGATGTTGGTGTTCCGATCGTAGAGGCATAATAGGGTTGTAAAGTGTGAGTAGGGAGGTAAGGGCTGGGCAGTCTTGTGCTTTATGAATGAATTTATGTATAGTTGTGAGGTGAAGGAGCAATAGGTAGTGGGGGAATTCAAGCCATTATAATGTAATGTGTATATAGATATAGATATAGATATAGATATAGATATAGATATAGATATAGATATATATATAAATATAGATATAGATAGAGTGTAATTTGGTTACTCAGGATATGTTTGTACTTCCACATGTGGCCTGGACTAATGTAGAAGAAAATGAATGGTAAGTGATGAACAATAGTTTTAGTTGAGGTCATAAGTGTTAGGTCAAATAGGAAAGTGGAAAATTAAAGAATATATGACATTTTATTATATAATGTGTTGTAGGTCCATGGACCTCCTCTCTCTTGTGGGACAAGGACTTTGAATATTTCTCATTGACAAAATAAATCAGTAGACAAGCAAGCAAACAGAAAAATAAATAAAGTTCATATAAATACAAAAGAAGAGTGTACTGCAGACAAGATGTAATGCTGGAGTGTCGTACATGTTCACTAAATATTGTGATCAACTAGAGTGAACGCATGTTCTCCTGATATTATACTATTTTTTATATATCTATTTAAGCACTGGTCATTTACTATTATTTTTAGCTTGTCAGGAAGGACTAGTTTCAGCGGAAGGAAGCAGTGTGGAACGTGGGAATCCTATATGCCTTTCTGCATCTGTAGACATGAAAGGCATACTTGGACTCTGCAAATGTTAACATTATGAGAAATTTGGTGTTAAATAACTAGATCAGGAATACAAAGTAATGCAAGTTTTAATAACTGTGCTAGCACAGCTCTGTTGAAGTAGTAGTTAAGGTAGATGTGCCATAGGAAAATAGTCTGGCATGCTGGATAGGGTACAGATACCATAGGTGTTTCAAACTTGAGATCCTGCATGCATTCCGATATCTGTATTGATGAAAGGTATACTGAAACACTGCAGATGTCTGGATGTAGGGAGAAGGGAACTAGAAGGTGAAGGAGTGAAGAGGATGAGATCTTTGTATCAAATCTTTGGACTGAACTGGGGAAACAAAGATGCAAACAGGAAAAAGCATGATAAAGCATCAGAAAATCACATGCTGTGAAATCAGAAAAGTATTCTGAACCTTTTACAATCAACTGCACAAGACAGTAGAAGTGGTGAGGGCTGCGACTACTGAGAGAGAGAAGCACACTTGATTAAGAATTAGGGCTGAGCTACACCGAGACAAAGCATCAGGAGAAGGGATTCACATCCAGATCTAGTGAGGTCATTGTTCCCCTGTACTCTTCACTTATCAGACCAATGATTGAGTACAATGCCCCATTCGGGATGTATCTCACCCGACATCTGCAGCAATTGGAGAGACCCCAAAAGTTCCTCACCAAAAGGATAAAGGGACTCCAAAATCTGCCATATGCTGCCAGATTGAAGAAACTCCAGCTCTATTCAGTCGTATACCATCTGCTCAGAGGTGACATGTGCTTGACATACAAGGCCATGTCCAACACGGAATTAATGGACATGCTCCACCTCAAAAAATCCAAATCCACCAAAACCACTAGAGCAAGCGACTTAAACCTTAGCATGGACATAAATAGGACATGCTGGAGGGATAGATTTATCACTCAGAGACTCCCTATGCTGTGGAATAAAATCCCAGTCCATGTGAGGCAGAGCACCTCGCTGGCTCTGTTCAAGAGAAATCTTGACCTGTGGATGGGAGATCATAGGTTTACCCCGGGAATCATCTCTGTGTCACTGCTGGACAGAGGCACAACAAACTAATGGGCACAGTATTTTTTCATATAAGGGATGGCGTAAGCCACAAAAATTTGGGCTAGGCTTATAAATGCCTTAGGGCAGATAGCCTAGTATAAACCTATGAATCTATGAGAACAGAAAGACTGGTGTTTGAGTTGAGTTTCAGGTGGATTGCTATAAGCCAGTGGGCTTATAGATTAGTGAGAGTTTGTTAGAACTATTTAATGATACACTGAGACAACTTAGGCTACCTGAGTCCATGAAGAATGCATGGTGGTGGTCTGAGCTATGGAAGGGGGAGACCCAGAAGGCCTAGCCAGATTCTGGCAGGTATATTTTTTGTAACACTGATGTTAATATACTTGCAAGGGTATAAAGCGTGAAACTAGAGAAAATGATGTTCCAGGATATGTTCAGCTGGGATTTGTGCAGGAAAGATCATCTGTGAACCACTGGCCCTTATAGGTTCGTAAGATCATACTAAATTAGTTGCCCTAGTGGGCCACTTTTAGCTTGGTCAATTTTTATTGCATTTATTTATTTATTTATTTTACATTAGTTGACCGGGCTAGTCCAGCTGGATATATGTCCATTTTCAGTGGAGGCCCGGGGAGAAAAGCTCCAACGATATTACAAATAATTCACAGAAACAGTCAATACAAGGTAAAAATTAATAACACATTGAGTCAGAACATGAGATATACATGCAGACAGGCATAGCCATAGCAGGAAATTACATAAACAAAGTTTAGTAGATATTTGCTATACAAATTCTAAAAATATAAGTATATAATATGGAAAAAGGTGAAAAAGAAAATAATTAAAATATTTTAAAAAATATATATATATTTTTTTTTTGATTTCCATTAAAGGTGAGAATAAAACCTGTACCTTGTTTCTGTGAGGTAAAACATGTTAACCATTATGCCAACTCCCAAAGAGGAATACCTGGAGAGAGAACTGATGGATGGGTAGGGATAGCATTATTTCAAATGCAAAAGGCATTTTGTATGGATAACTATGCTTTCTTTCCTAAACCATAAAGCAAGAAGTTAGGGGCAGTTTATTCATATTGGGTATAAAGGCCTATGAAGAACCATGGGTAAGAACTATGGCAAAACCAAGGCTGTCATCTTGTATGTGGAGAGGGAGGAGGAGGATGTTGTAAGAGTGCCATTCTTGGTTAAAATAGTGCAACTGGTACACAGAATTCTGAGTTATGTAGGATAAATTAGATGAAAAAAGCAACTTGAACACATATGCTGATGATTTCTTGGTCTTATTAATAGATGTAAACAGAATTGTTCGAATTTTGCTGGAAACATCTAAGGGCTTTGCGTGGGTATCAGGCATACAGTTCTTTCTTAAGAAATTAATGGTCATTATCATTGGAAAAGAGAGTCCAGTAAGATTGGAATTATAATGTTAGGGAGAGAAGTAGTTTTAAAAAAAAGATAGACTTGATAGTCATAGAGATGAAAGAAAAGGACCAGAATGGGCTATCTTGGAAAGTATAATAATTGTTAAACAGGTGAACAGGAAAGTTTGTCTAGCTGGAGGTGGTGGACTGAGTAATAAGGCTCATATGGGGATTAGTCTACAAGTAGACTCAATTCATTAGCTTAATTAGTATTGCAGTAGGTTAATATGGAAACGGTAGGAGAGCAAGAGTAAGGAAGTGCAAAATGATGGGTGAATGGAGAATGTTAATCTTCAAGTGATGCTTGGTAGCCAATAATATTGTGCAAAGAATGAAGGGTCAAGAGACTAGTCAGATAAAGTATGTGTTGCCAGAGAAGTGGGGAATGGAAGGGGTGGTATCAGGCAAAAAGGCAAAAAAGGAGGAGGAGGATCATAATAACTACAAGTAAGTTTGAAAGCCATGTGTGCCTTGCTAAATGCTACCCCTCAAGGGTATCTCCTAGTTCCAGGAGGGAGAGCATTTTAGACTGGAAATGATCTTACCCCTATAGCAAGATTAGTTTAAAAGAATACAACGGAGCCACTCAACTCAGCATTTATGATCACTTTGTTCCAGGGTAGAAGAACAATCTATCCCTCAAATGTGTTTTATTTATACGATGGTGGAGGCCTACATCCTTAGTTCAGGTGTTTGTGTAGCCCATGTCCTGTGAAGCTATAAGAGATCCATTAGGCTGAGATCATTGGTGGCAATGGAATGCCAGTCATAGATCACTTTACACAAGTTTATAAGAGACAGAATATTGGAAGATGACTTTTAGTCTACCTTGGTAACTATTTTTTAGGTCAGTAGTATTTGGTGTCAGGTGGTTTTCTAGCTGCATGACTTTTTGGCTAGGTGCAAGCAGAAAAAGGCATTGCACACAATTATTGATGTAAATAGGACAGAGTTTAAAGGAATAATAGCATCCTTTGACATAGATGACATAGCTTTGGAAAACAGTTATGCTACACAGAAGCATTTCCTAATTGCTGATGCAATGTGGTGGGCAAAGTTGAGTGAATTGTTGACCCAAGTGTGAGATCCCTGACTGCACTGCATGTGTTGACTGGAGAATGGAGCCAAGGGATGGAAGAACTCACACCTTCCAAATGAAATGAAAGACAATACCAATATTGGTCTGGCCAGAGATGGGCCAGATAACAATGCTGATGGTTCTAATGTTATTGTCATAGATAAACAGACAGGGGGTAAGAAAAATACCATTGTTACCACAGCAATAATACACCAGGATGGTACTAATGATACATGCTCTTCCCCCGCTGGTAATGTTCACAATATATCTGTATTTGAAGATGCTAATACAAGGATAGATATATGTGAGCACATAGAAAATGAGGACGATAATGTTAATAAGATTATGAATAAAAATCTGAAAACAGTAGATAAGATTAGCCTAGGCATGGACGCCAAGACTAGATTCAATAGTATGAGTACCGAATCAGTCCCTTTCCCCATCGCCAATCAATGGAGAGGGGGTGGGGGGGCAAGGGAACGGTCTATGAGCAGGGGAAGGCAGAAAAAGAGACCAGCAGGACCAGTACAGGCTGGTCCTACACTAAAAAAGATTTGGCAAGGGACCAAGAATCAATAGTGTGGAACATATCAAGCAAGCTTTTAACGGAAGAAGAAAAGTTTGTCTTGGAGAAGGGTTTAACGTTTATTCCCTCTAGTAGAAGCGATATCACAAATAGCATTATTGATTTGAAAATGTTTATACGAAACCTCCAAGTGAAGGTTGATTTTCGTAATAGCACTAGTTTACCCCATCCGTTTAGAAAACCAAGCACTTACATTCCATGCAACCACCCACTCATCGAGGCTTATTCCAAACTGGTTGAGCAAGGATTATATAAAAATGATGCAAATAATAGAAAAAAGAGATGGTTTGGCAACCTGAAACCAGTACAAAGGAAAGCACTTAATGGCTTGAAATGTGATAGGACCATTATGATAAGACCAGCCGATAAAGGTGGTCTTGTAGTTATCATGGACATGCAGTTTTATATTGATAAAATGTGCAATATGCTGGATGATTCTGTTTTTTATTTTAAGATCAATGATAGTAGAGTGAATAGGATCATATCAGATGTTTCTAGTAGATTAAATGTTATGTTGAATGAGGGTAAGATTAATCAAGAATTATTCACATACCTTGTAGTGGAACATCCAACGATACCCATCATACAGGGAATACCCAAGATTCACAAAAATGGTTTGGATCCACCTATGAGGCCAATTGTTGCAGGGAAGGGCTGGATCACCGAGCCGATTTCCATCTATTTAGAGTCCTTATTAAGACCTATAGTGGACAAGTACACACACATACTGAAAGATACTAAACAATTCCTAATTAAACTATATGAGAACACCTCGGTGAGTGATGGTTTCCAACATAAATTGTTTGTGACACTTGATGTCAACTCTCTTTTTACTGTTATTCCTAATCATGAGGGACTCAATAGCATAAGTAGGATTCTTACTAGAGATGGCACATTTTCCGAAGGAAGAATAGAAGTCATCATGGAATTGATGGAAATTGTATTAACAAATAATATTTTCTTGTTTAATGGTCAAGTATATCTTCAGAGGGATGGCATAGCTATGGGCACTTCTTGTGCCAATAGCTACGCCAACCTTGTTATGGCCTACTGGGAAATTTCTTCTCTATTCCAGATGGAGGAATTTAGTCAGAATGTTTCATTCTACACTAGGTTTGTAGATGACCTCTTCCTTATTTGGAAAGGTGATGAAGAACAATTGAGGTCTTTCTATGATAAAATAAATCAAGACACCAGTTTTCTAAGATTTTCTATGGTTAATTCCAAAGATGTCATACCCTATTTGGACGTATATGTTGAACAACTACCAAATGGTATACTTAACACTGGAGTTTTTCAAAAGGATTGCTATAGAAATAACTTTCTCCATCGAAGTAGCATGCATCCTAAGCATGTCTTTGGTAACATTGTCAAAAGTCAAGCCATGAGGGTATCTAGGCTGTTTTCTGAAGACTCAAGCTTCAAAACAGGTATAGAAGACTTGAGGAATAAATTTATAGACAGGTCTTACACGGTAACAGAAGTTGATGCTACTTTAGGTATCATAGGTGAATTGAGAGAAGGTAGGGCTTTTCCCTACTTCTCTAGTAAACGAGATGACAGTAAGATCATCAAAACTAGCAGTGGAGATATCAGAATACCGATACATTTTACACAAGATGTAAATAGTATTGAAAGCATATATCGAAAACATTGGGACATCTTGTTAACAGATCCAGTTATTTCTGAGATATTGGGCGAAGAACCAAAATTTACATATAAAAATAAGTTGAATTTACACAGAATGTTATGTGGTCCGAATAGGTTTGACATAAATACAACTAGTAATCATAAAATGACTAGAAAATGTCAAAAATGCAATTATTGCAAATTCATTAAAGAAACTGATAAATTCAATCATCCTACTACAGGACAAGAATTTCATTTCACAGTTTCTGCCACTTGTGAGACCTGCCATGTGGTGTACCTGGCAACCTGTGTACACTGCCCTGCGTTTTATGTAGGGAAGATGGACAGAAAGTTTAAAGACAGAATTAGGGAACACCTATATAAAATCAAAGTGACATGTTCTTCAAATGCTCCGTCTAGGCATGTACTTAATACATCCACCCAACATAGCTTTTTGTTTCAAGTAATTCAAAACAATGTTCCATCTCGTAGAAGAGGAGATATTTTTAACACCACGGAACAGATAGAGGCCAAATGGATCATCAGGCTTAGGGCTGATTTGCATCCAGGCCTCAATGACAGAGTCTCCATCAAACCTATACTCAAAGCTAGGAAATTTCATTGAAGCTTTTCACCCCTTTGCCACCCTGTATTAACTTCTGGCTGGTTTTACTTCCACTTTTATAACATTTATATACATCACATTTTTCCATTTTCCTCTCCATCGTTGGCTCTGTTATTTTATTCTGCAGGCTTATTAGGGGCCAATTGTTGTGAAAGATGCTGATATACCATGTGTTCCTTTTTCATCCAGCACACACATTTTACCTGATTTTGCACATTCAGTCTCATATATATTTTTTTATATTTTTTATATTCTTATGTTTATAATACCAGCTGTATTAACATCTCTGCGTGTGCACATGTCTGATCTGAATTATTTATGCTGTTACAGATATTATGATATTTAGAAGCACACGCTGTACAAGTTTTAGATGTAGCTTTTTGAATGATTATTTTTGTGCATTTATAATTATGCTAAATAGCTGATGTGTAGATATTAATATCTTTATTAATTTGATCCCTATTTTAAGCATGTATTTATACATACAAGTGTCTCAAATGGGATTGTATCGTTCATTAAATATGCGTGCCATTTTGTTACTAGTATGCATATAAGTAGCAGTATTTATAGGAAAATAGTATGTAATTTTGAAACACTTTATTTGCTGCAGATTGTCTATGAGATGGTTACATAGATATTCAAAATATTTTAAAACATTTTGAATGTTAAATGCAGCAGCAGTTAAAGCAGGGTAAAATGTTATTTCAGAATATGTCTACAAAATGTCTGCATACATATTTTAAATATTTTAAATAATTTAAAACTTTTTTAAAATATTTTATAATATTTTATATGTAGTATGATGTGGCATCAGAGTTGTTTGTAGCGTTTTACTACAAAAGTGATGTCACTTTAAATATTTTATGTATAACAGGATGTGACATCAGAGTTGACTTCAGTATGTCCAAACAGGATGTGACATCAGTAGTTGGCTTTAGCATTTTGCTATAAAAGGGATGCTAGTATGTTTGTTTGTTAGTGGCCTGATGAAGATTCGTTGAAAGTGCTAGCCCTGTGTTTTAATTATTCTAATAAACGTGGTTTCTACTGGATGCTTGGATTTATTTTTACATGCTGGCTGCGTGTTTTTTCTACAAGCTATTGTCCAGTGGATGAGTAGGTTCGAATGAACACTCTATGGTGATTTTGACTCTTGTTTATTGGATTAAGAGCTCGCAAAGTAAAGCAGTTTATAATTTACAGCTTCATTTCTCTTTGTGGAACATTTGGTTACCTTCTGTGACTGACTTGAACTGAACACAGCAAGTATACTTCCCACTATTTAAGCCTGTTTTTTTGTTGTACTTTACCAGTTTTGTTTATTATCAGGCGAACAGAGTGTAGTGAGCACTATTCTTTGTTTTTAAAAAAAAGATAGACTTGATAGTCATAGAGTTGAAAGAAAAGGACCAGAATGGGCTATCTTGGAAAGTATAATAATTGTTAAACAGGTGAACAGGAAAGTTTGTCTAGCTGGAGGTGGTGGACAGAGTAATAAGGCTCATATGGGGATTAGTCTACAAGTAGACTCAATTCATTAGCTTCATTAGTATTGCAGTAGGTTAATATGGAAACGGTAGGAGAGCAAGAGTAAGGAAGTGCAAAATGATGGGTGAATGGAGAATGTTAATCTTCAAGTGATGCTTGGTAGCCAATAATATTGTGCAAAGAATGAAGGGTCAAGAGACTAGTCAGATAAAGTATGTGTTGCCAGAGAAGTGGGGAATGGAAGGGGTGGTATCAGGCAAAAAGGCAAAAAAGGAGGAGGAGGATCATAATAACTACAAGTAAGTTTGAAAGCCATGTGTGTCTTGCTAAATGCTACCCCTCAAGGGTATCTCCTAGTTCCAGGAGGGAGAGCATTTTAGACTGGAAATGATCTTACCCCTATAGCAAGATTAGTTTAAAAGAATACAAGGGAGCCACTCAACTCAGCATTTATGATCACTTTGTTCCAGGGTAGAACAACAATCTATCCCTCAAATGTGTTTTATTTATACGATGGTGGAGGCCTACATCCTTAGTTCAGGTGTTTGTGTAGCCCATGTCCTGTGAAGCTATAAGAGATCCATTAGGCTGAGATCATTGGTGGCAATGGAATGCCAGTCATAGATCACTTTACACAAGTTTATAAGAGACAGAATATAGGAAGATGACTTTTAGTCTACCTTGGTAACTATTTTTTAGGTCAGTAGTATTTGGTGTCAGGTGGTTTTCTAGCTGCATGACTTTCTGGCTAGGTGCAAGCAGAAAAAGGCATTGCACACAATTATTGATGTAAATAGGACAGAGTTTAAAGGAATAATAGCATCCTTTGACATAGATGACATAGCTTTGGAAAACAGTTATGCTACACAGAAGCATTTCCTAATTGCTGATGCAATGTGGTGGGCAAAGTTGAGTGAATTGTTGACCCAAGTGTGAGATCCCTGACTGCACTGCATGTGTTGACTGGAGAACTGGCTATGCTGCTATAAGTTGAAAATGGAGCTATTTCCCAAATATGACAATGCTGAGATTTTTAGAATTTTAGAATTTAGATAAAAAGTAACAGCTGAAGAAGCTTCATAGGAAGTAGTGTAATTGAAAACAAAAGTAGGTAACTCATTTTAAAATTTGAGCAAGTCTGTATGTCTAAAATCAAAGATTTCAGAGTTGTTTACCAAAGTACAGTTAGATATATAAAGGATTTTAGAGAGACAGAAATTAGTCACTTGCCAGAGTGTAAGTGAAAAAAGTATTGGGCCAACAATTAGGTTGTGTGAAAAAACGTTGGTTTGCATTACATTTATGATCATAAGAGCAAAAGAAGCAGAAATATTTTAAGTTTTCAAAAATTGTAAGATCAGTATGATTTAGCTAATGCTAAATATATTGTAGGCAAATTGAGCTATTACATCTGGCATTGTAAAAAATAACATTTTTCTTCTTCTTTTGGCTGGTCCCGTTAGGGATCGCCACAGCGGATCATCTGTTTCCATTTTTTCCTGTCCTCTGCATCTCGCTCTGTCACACCAACCACCTGTATGTCCTCTCTGACCACATCCATAAACCTTATCTTAGGCCTTCCTCTTTTCCTCTTACCTGGCAGCTCCATCCTTAGCATCCTTTTTCCAATATACTCAGCATCCCTCCTCTAAACATGTCCAAACCAATGCAATCTCACCTCTTTGGCTTTATCTCAAAATCTTCCAACCTGAACTGACCGTCTAATATACTGATTCCTAATCCTATCCATCCTCGTTACACCCAATGCAAATCTTAACAACTTTAGCTCTGCTACCTCCAGCTCTGACTCAAGCCTTTTTGTCAATGCCACCATCTCCAGCACATATAACACAGCTGGTCTCACTACCCTACTGTATACCTTCCCTTTCACTCTTACTGGTACCCATCTGTCACAAATCACTCCTGACACTCTTCTCCACCCACTGCACCCTGCCTGTACTCTCTTCTTTACCTCTCTTTCACACTCACTATTACTATGAACTGTTGATCCCAAGTATTTAAACTCATCCACTTTCACCAATTCTACTCCCTGCATCCTCACCAATCCTCTATCCTCCCTCTCATTTACACACATGTATTCTGTCTTAGTCCTACTGACCTTCATTCCTTTCCTCTCTAGAGCATATCTCCACCTCTCCAGGGTCTCCTCAGCCTTTTCCTTACTCTAACTACAGATCACAATGTCATCCACAAACATCATAGTCCATGGGGACTCCTGTCTGATCTCGTCCATCAACATTGCAAATAAGAAAGGGCTAAGACCTGATCCTTGATGTAATCCCACCTCCACCTTAAACTCATCTGTCACACCTACTGCAGACCTCACCACTGTCACACTACCCTCATACATGTCCTATACCACTCTTACATACTTCTCTGCCACTCCCGACTTTCTCATACAATACCACAACTCCTATCTAGGCACCCTTTTATATGCTTTCTCCAAGTCCACAAAGACACAATGCAACTCCTTCTGACCTTCTCTATGCTTCCCCATCAACACTCTCAGAGCAAACATCACATCAGCAGTGTTCCTTCCCAGCATGAAACCATACTGCTGCTCACTAATCATCACCTGCCTTATTAACCTAGCTTCCAATACTCTTTCCCATAACCTCATGCTGTGACTGATCAATTGTATCCCTCTGTAGTTAGTACAGCTCTGCACATCACCCTTATTCTTAAAATTCGGTACCAAAACATTTCTTCTCCTCTCCTCTGGCAACCTCTGACTTTCAAAGATTTCTTTAAACAATCTGGTTAAAAACTCCACTGCCATCTCTCCAAAACACCTCCATGCTTCCACAAGTATGTCATCTGGACCAACAGCCTTTCCATTCTTCATCCTCTTCATAGCTGCCTTTACTTCCTCCTTGCTAAACTGTTGCACTTCCTTTACTATCCCCACATTATCCAACCTTCTTTGTGTCTCACTCTCTTCAATGCTAGATAGAAATGTCCAAAGATCAGTAAACACTTGGCGAAATATGCCCTTTTCACCACTGTAGTGCGATCCAGAAGTTGGAATATATAATTAAGGGGGTGTGGGGGGCATAGTCCCCTGACCTAGGTGGGTTTCAGATGGTTCGGTGTGTACTGTGCAGTTTTGGACAAGTGTTTATTTGCCCTGGGAAAAAGATCTTGGTTCAGAATTTTAAGTTTCTTTATTTTTATCTCGCGAAAATAACATTGAGGATTCTGGTCTTTCGATATTTGAAAGTATATATTTATATACACACACACACACACACACACACACACACACACACACACACACACATATATATACATATATATATATATATATATATATATATATATATATATATATATAAATATATATATATATATATATATATATATATATATATATATATATATATAGAGAGAGAGAGAGAGAGAGAGACAGATCCCAAATACAAACATAAAAATTCGCAGTGGTCGGAAAAAGATGGTGACATGCTGGACAGAGAGAAAAGATGAGAAATGCTTGCATGTCATCACTGATTAGGATATTGAAAAAAGATGGTCTACATTATGACAAGCATATTGAGAGAGACAAATATTGTTCAGATCTCAATAACAGAAAAATTGGCATGATTTATTTCCTGAAGTCTAGCTGGAGTAGAGATGTTGGGGAAGGGAAACTGGGATGGCATTGTATCCCAAAGGAAAGTGCTGGAATGATACATAAGGAGCTCAGAGAAGCAGAAACTGTAGGTGTAGTAGTAAGGACTTGCAGATGAATTGTGGGATTGAGTGTGAGATCTGGTAGAAGAGGTGGAATGTTGAGTTGGTGCTGGAATGATACATAAGGAGCTCAGAGAAGCAGAAACTGCAGGTGTAGTAGTAAGGAATAGCAGATGAATTGTGGGATTGAGTGTGAGATCTGGTAGAAGAGGTAGAATGTTGAGTACAGTTCATGATCCACATGTGCACTTTTGTTGAACACATGTCATTGGACTCCAGTGGATGAAAAATGAAAAGTGATGTGTGATAGCAGAATGTAGGAGGTGCAGAGTAATGTGGATAACTTGCATATGTGGTGGTACTCTGAAGTGATACAGAAAAAAAGAGTGTGTTTGAAAAGCAAATGGAGAGATGTATATATTAATGAGGTTACTGCAGCTAATGGTGATGGTGGTTATTCATGACAGTAAGCATGCACATATTTAAAATGCAGTTATTGTCAGGCTGATCAAATGCAAATTAGCTTGGGCATAAAAAAAAGCAGCAAATTGGGTTAGGTTGGCTGGCCCTCCAAAAGTAAAAAGGGTAGCATGAGGGGCTTGGGGGAAGGCAGGAGAAAAAGATTGGGGAAGGGGACATGAGAATGGCAAAGGGGACAATAATTAGGGTGTAATAGAAAACAGGAAATTGAACAGACAAGATAGAGTACGCGAGGAATGCAAGGCAGGCTAGCCGGATGACTGGATGCCAGGAGAAGATTTATGAGATAGAAAGTTGAAACTTTTGAGAATAATGTCTACTATGCTGCCTGGAAGACTAGAAACATAGTGCTCTGATAATGGCAAGGAACATGCCGTATGTGGAATGGTTCCAAACATAGCTCCGTGGTGGAGGAAATACCAGTGAATTCTTGTCTGTACTCAAAGAGTTAAAGATGGTAAAAGGAATGGTAGCTGTAACATAAGGAAAGACACTTGGTACCTGCAGTCAATGATGACAATATTTTTGAGTTTGGATTGGAAGATCAAAACTGAATGGACATAAAGAAGACAGGACAATGAGAATTGGTTAATTAGGGCATTCCCAGTAAGGTTGGATGGGTTTGTTTTATACAGCTACTGAAACATAATGCACGGCTGGACTACGAATAGAATGCATTTTTATTAAGTCTTGGCTCATTTAGGTGTGACTTGAGATCCCTAACTGGCTACTGAAACAAAAAGGGTAAATTCCCTGTTGAAGCTAAGGCACAATGGAGGTGTAGTTAGAAGAAGCTATGCTGGGGTACAACTATAGTATGAGGCAGATTTGAAAATCTACTGGTGAAGAAGATAGCATGACTTATGGGAAGTGATAACATCTTTCTGTAGAAAAGAATAGGTGCATTTTGTCCAATGGATTTTTCTTAGAACTAAGAACCCCAGAAGAAACAAGTACTCATTTTTGCAGAAACTTCTGAATGTATTACTGGCTGAAGTACGTCTCCTGAAACATATCCTTCTATGTATAGAAATACCTCTGTTCGCAGGAGAGTGTGTGTGTGTGTGTGTGTGTGTGCGTGCGTGCGTGCGTGCGTGCGTGCGTGTGTGTGTGTGTGTGTGTTTCTGTGTGCCAATAAATTTCTTTACTCAATATTGTCTTGAACAATGAGATCCACACAAGTAAACAAGTTACTTTGAATTCAGACAAAAATAGTCTTGTTCACTACAAAGATACAGAAGTTATAACTAACATGTATTTATGTAATAGTAATTCATCAACAAAGACATCTGATATCAGTTCATACAAAAGGGCATTTACTGTATAGTACAATTCTGATGCACGAATTGTGAAAAATATATTAAACAAAAACTGGTGTATTTTGACAAGTGATGAAAAATTGCAAAATGCTTTGGGGGAGAAATCTGCTTTTGTTTACAAAACAGCAAACAACATTAAGAATATTGAATTTAACAAAGATATACCTCTGGACTGTAAACAGAATAAAAACACCAAGAAATGTGGGTTTTGCAGTCAATGTAACTATATTTTAGAATCTAGTTCCATTAAGTTAAGTAACAGCATGAATTCAGTGATTTACCCTCAAGGTGGAATCTGCACTAGAAGGGGTTAATTTATTTAGCTCTGTGTTCCACCTTTACATCAATTTATGTAGGAAAAACACAGCAACAACTTAAATAATTAGTATATGAGCATTATTATGAGATTTCAAAATGTAATACCAGTAATGCTCTATACCTTGGAGTGCAAGAATTTTAAAAGTTTTTCTTTTATCATTTTAGAAAGAGTTCCACAAAATCTTAGGGGAATGTGGAAAGCAAAAATAGAGACTAAGGACTTAATGTGGCAACTGAGGTTGGATGCTAATCATCCACCCAGTTTAAATGATTCTCTTTCTTTGATTCCCTGCTTAAAGGAATAGCTTAGAAATTATAATGAAGAAATTATACAAACAAAATGTATCTATTTATTTAATTATTTGATGTATAAATGTTTATTGTTTACCATTTAAAAAAAATTTGAACTGATTTTATTCATCTATTTATTTCCCAACTTATGGTAAAAAAACGACATCCATATTTTTGCAGACAACGTTTGCTTTCAATGATGTAATTTTGAGTTAGATGATTTATTTTAAACCTAAGCTAGTACTTACCTGAATATGGTTTTATAAGTGTTTTTTGTACTCCCCTTGACTCATTGATATGCGTTATATACTGTAAGTGTGTTGTCTTCTAGTTTTCCATACTGTATTTTTAAATACATAGGAGCAGTAAAACAAGTTAATTACTTTTGGATGTTCATTAGTTAACAGTGTTCAACAATTTTTAAATTAACTTAATATAAACTATCTTGCAATCATTGTTTGTCATTAGAAGTCCTTTTTTGTCGGTGGATGAAAAGCTAATGCTGTAGTTCTTAAAGCTTAAAAAACAGTTTTTAAATTCACTTTTAAGACTATCAGTTTGTGCCTGTTTTTGACTTTCCATTCTAGAGTTGGTAGCTGCCTTTGCTGGTTATTTGGTGTTCATTCTTTATGGAATACAGCTGCACCCAGTTATATATATATATATATATATATATATATATATATATATATATATATATATATCTATAGGTTTACCACCGCATAACCGAACACACGACAGTTGAACCCAACAATGATCGAGTCCGATAACCGAAGTTTTGCATATCGAATGGTCAGAATGTCGCAAAACCACCAAATGCGACATTTTCGACCTCTCTACATCCAAAATGAGTGCTAACATGGATCACAAAGGGGGTGTGAGGTTGCAATTCGACACAGTTGCGTTCGGCAATGTGCATATTTGCCGCACTTCTTTCGGTTCATCAGGGCTCAAAACATGGAAAGCCAGTTTACTTCTGACTGCTGGACTGAAAACTGAACTTTTTAAATATTGTATTTCACAATGGGTTCTGTTACAGAAATGCTATGAATAAACTGTGTTGTAAGAAATTAAAATTATGTCATATCTTCCACAGGAGTTCAAAAGACATTGAAATAATCTGTAATCCTGTAATTGTTTAATTTATAGAGCTCATGCATGAATGTATTTGGAGTGAAGAAACTTTGCTTTGTTTTAGTTATAACCCCCTTCAGGAAATGTTAATATTTGAATTTAAAACTTCAGGTTGTGAGCAGTTTTATTCCCCAGTAATGTGCAAAGAGGCCTCAAAATGCCACATATGGTGAAGAAATGCAGTGGGCAAAATTTAATCCCAAACTACTGAGAAATGCAAGCCACTATCTGTTAAGTGACTGTCCATCCCCAACTGAGAACCTACCACCCACTGATATCTGGGTGTACAGACAGAGAAGAGTCGCATGTAGCCATGACTTGAAACTTTGCTTTTGCAAATCTATTCATGAACTATAATATCATACCCCCCATTATATAACAAAACCTGAACAGAATTTCTGGAAGTTGTAACTCCAGTTACATTACAATTTTGTTTGCTCTTAACAGGTACCCTGTGCTTGCACAAGGGCAAACCTTGTGGCATTGAGCTGGTCAGTTTTTATTTGGACAAAACTAGGGAATTATTTTATCTGTTGCAGTCATGCAAGAGAAACTTGCTGGCAGGAAGACAATTGTTCATCATTTGAGGCAAAGACTGCATCAAATCGGAAGCTATTGAAATGCTGTCTAATGGTTATCAGGAAACCATTTGCCAGCAACAGACTTCAAAACAGTGCATACAGGAAACCAGTGTGTTAAGAACATTTATGGATTGGAGTAAGAAATATTGAAACCCACTTTCATCTTATGTTATGTTTTCTTAATCCTCAGTTGGCCTTAATAATTTCTAACAGGTATATTGGAGATAGTTCAAAGGAATTCTGGATATAACCAAGGAGACTTGAGAAGAAGAAACTGCTCCATTTAACAGTGCTATTGTCAATGCTTATGAGTTGCAAGAAGGAATAGTCGATATCATCTATTTTAGAAAGCAAATAGAACACCACAGCTGATATAGCAGTATGTTTGCAATAGAAATTCTTGACTTAGAAGTTTCCAAACAGGAAACAAAGTATTAGACTTGTATCCTTTGGATAAACTGCTGGATAATTTGCCAGGACCATATATATGAAGGGCTCAAGAAAGCAGACAATGTAAGTTATAGGATAAAACAGCTGGAGACACGTAAACATAAGCAAACATACCGCATTCATGTTTTAAAGCCTTGGACGGCACAAGCATTTCTTGTAGGCAGTAATCAATCTGTGGACAAAATGGAGGTAGAAAATTCAGAACTTGAAGTGTCAATGATGGTTCTGTAATCTGAACTTGAAGTTCATATAGATAAAGCATTTTCAACCTATCAGAGGAGGGAACTATAGGAATTCCAGAAGTGAAATAAGGATGTGTTTTCTGCTTTAATAGGCAGGACTATCCTGGTACTATATGGAATGGTTCCAATCTCTGATAAAGAAGTTAAACTTAAGCCTTATCGAATGCATAAGATCCTGACATAAACAATAAGTCTGGACATAAGGAAAATGATGCAACATGGAGTGGTTGAAGAATCACAAAGTTTGAAATAGCCTGATTCTGCTGGTAAACAAAACTGATCGCAGTATACGACTCAACAGTGATTTGCACTAACTACGCAATGTTTTAAAATGTGATTTTTATCTAATATCAAGAACAGACCAATTGCTAGAAAGGTTGTCATTTAACCACACCTGACTGAACAAAGAGGAATTTTCAGATTCCTGTATCTTTACAGTACAGGAAGAAGTCAGGGTATCCTATCCTTCATGGTGATTTCCAAAACCAGAGATTTCTCTCAACCTCTTCACACAAGAAATCTGGACAATGCCTAAAATAATGGGAGGACAAAGCCCCCAAAATAGGGACAGAATTTAAATATTGCGTAGAAAGCTGCTAGAATAAAACACTTGATGTTAGCATGCATTTTCTGAAGGATATAAAGTCTGAAACTCAAATGTGTGTCATTATTTATTAACTTCAATTCCAAGTGATTTGCCAGAAAACCAAAAATTTTATTAGGAAAAGACCAAAAATATGAGAAAAAAAATCTGGACATTCTGAAAAAACCTGGACAGTTAAGATGGATAAGAATGCATGAGCAAGTCAACTACTGTTTTAGTGACTGCCATTACTATGAAGACAACTCATTGAAATCACTTTGTGCGACAGTTTTCACATTTTCTCCACTGTTGTGTGATGTCAGAGCAGGAATGTATAAGTTTGAGGGTGTAGGGGCACACTTGTCCTTACAAAAAAAGTAATTCTCAGAAGTTTTCTGAAAGTTGTTTTAGGAAATTAAATTCAGAGTTTTAGTGTTCACTAAAATGGCAAGCAATCTATCTACATGAATTTTGCCACTTATTGATAGTTTGATACCCCATGACTGTTACATTGTAGCATATATGGGTGATGTACTCATCTATAGTGAAAGAGTCAAACAGCCATTTGTCTAAGGTGCAAGCAATGCTGGATAATATACATTGAGTAGACTTGACAGCTAAACTTTTTGTGAAAACCTGAAGTCACATATTTGGGATTTTTATTGATGAGGGTTATGTAAAGACATGACTGGGAAACTTTCCCGGAATAATGGGTTATTGCCATAAGTTTTTCCCTAGCTTATTCTCTGATGCAGCTAAATAGGGCTACATCTTCCCAAAGAGTCGAGTGCACTATTTTATTTATTTTCATTTGTTTATTTATTTATTTAACATTTGTTGATCAAGAAAGTCCAACAAGGACAGAACGTATTTTCAGTGGAGGCCCAGGGGGAAATGCTCCAGATGCATGTCTTTGGAATGTGAGCGGAAACCGGAGTACCCAGAGGAAACCCACATGAACACAGGGAGGAGATGCAGACTCCACACAGATGGCACCCCAGCCTATAATTGAGCCAGAGAACCCCTCTCTTGCTGTGAGGTGACAAAGTTAACTGCTGCACCACTGCACCACCCTTCACGTACACTGAAGGAGCCTATGTGAATCTAAAGAAGATTTTTTGTTCCTCCCCCATCATTCTTGTACCTATTTTTTTAGGTATTTTTGAGATCTTTTATTATGCATATTGACACATCTGCAGTTAGATTGGGTATATTTCTATTCTAGGTGTATCAGGGAGAAGAACCGCTTGTTTGCTTTCTTAGACATACAATCTCACCCTGTGAGGCAAAATATGCTACAACTGAGAAAGATTGTCTGACAATTAAATGAGCTCTTAGTCAAATATTATATATTTTAACCCCCCTCTTATAGTTGTAACTGATCATGACATCTCTAGAGCCTTTCAAAACATACTGAGAAAAGTGCAAAGTTTACCTGCTCGGTATTGGCTAACCAACCCTATAATTATTTCCTGCATCTCCTAGGCACAATAATGTGGATATTATATATCTTTAATTTATAGCATTCTTACAATGGTCACTCAACCCCATGGGTCTATGATGGGGATATTATGGCAGTGTGCTTAGGTACTGCTTATGTTTGTGTCCTGAGTTGGTAAGTTTCAAAAACAAAACAGTATACTAGAAAGTGGTACATTGTTTTTTTTTTTTTGTATAAACACACAATTTAGACATAAGTCTGTATTAGTTTGAGCAGTAACTCAGTAGTTACTTTTAAAAATAAATGCAGTCACCATTTTAAAGAAAAAAGAGCTCCAATTCTAAACAAATGAATGCGCTGCTCTATGCAACACAAAACATTCTTCTCACTTACCAGGTCATGAAAGTGAGCAGCAATTGCTAGATGTGCTGTACTGAGCCCTGCATGCAGCAAGCATGTAAAACATGAGCTTAATTCCCCAATCATGTGTTTGTAATTGTGTGATTCTGAGAAAGCTGCATATTCAGACAGTGCTCCTGGGCCAAGTCTGAAGTAGGTCTCTGTGGATCGGTACTCTACTGGAGATACATAAAAATAAATACAAATACTGTGTTTTTTATTAAATAAAAAAGAAATATTTTTATTAATGTTAATATACTTCTTCACATTCTACTACAGAAATACCTATTCTGTAGTTGCCTCATTTACAATAGGAATACTTGTTCTGCTGTTGCCACATGCAGCTTATCAGTTTTGGTGGTCATAAAAATGGTTATAAGCTGTCTTTAAAGAGGCTATAGTAATTCTAGTAATAAAATCTAAGAAGCAGAAAAAAGTATAGGAACAATCATTTAGCAGCCCTAACTTAACATGGTAAAGCAATGTGCGTTATGAAAAGCCTCAGCGTGTCCGAGGTTGCAAGAACTTTATTAATAGACAAAATGGCATTATTCTACTTTATTGACACGATTGAAACACATATAAAACAAGCCATATGGTTCAGGAGACTTAGAATTTATTTCACTCTGTCAAAATTTTATAAACAAATTATTGAAGGGCATTTTTAGAAAAGTCAAATATCTTAGTATAAAACCTCTTTTCCACAGAAAGGCAATGGAATCATCATCAACATCATTAATACCATTATTATTAACCCCCTTTTTCTTATTTTCTGCCACAGGTCTTCTCTCACACAACCCATCCATATATTTGTTGGATACCTTCATTTAATCTTTCCTTCTTCCTGTCTGTCTGAAATCATCTTTACCTTTCCTGCACATGTGCATGAACCAGCATTTTCTTTAACCTTCACAGCAAATAAAGCTACTTTGGCTTCTGCTCTGGTGTCCTCACTTCTTTGTTTGCCCCACAGTGTGCATCCTACCACCTATTTCAGGCACTTTTTCTCCATCACTTCTACCTTCCTCAAATGCTCTGCCTTTACTTCCCAGTTTGTCTATCCTAAAGTAGTAGTGTTCACTACATTGCTTTGTACACCTTAACTTTCATTTTTTTAGTCATTCTTCTGTCAGACAGGACCCCTGACACTTTATTCAAACTGGCTGCAGAACCCTCTGACCTGTTCAAGCTGTTACAATGTAGAAAGAATATATATATATATATATATATATATATATATATATATATATATATATATATATATATATATATATATATATATACCTCGTTGTTGATGAAGAAACCACAAAGCAAAAAATGAAAATATAGTCACAAAAACTAAGGTTTCAAGCAAGGCTCACAGGAATAATAAATAATCCTTAGGAAAACTGAGAAATCCTTTATTCTGTTATACAGGTAAGCACTTCCGCGGTTCAAATCCGCTTCATCAGACCATATTAAAAGCACAAGTAAACTGACAAATATTTAAAACACAGAACAACCAATCAAAACAACTGAAAAATGGAAGGAAAACGTATGTAATAGATATGTAAAACCTGGCTGTTCAAAAAAGCACTTCAGGAAAAGTAATCTATCAGTAACAATAATGCAACATATAAATGCAGAGCATATATATATATATATATATATATATATATATATATAAAAGAACCAGTGTTGTAGATACATTCTATGCAAACCTATATGTGAATAATTATTAAAAATATATATATAAAATAAACAGTATAGTATATAAAAATATATAAAATCCATATTGTGCATATAAGCACAATTCTGCATAAATATATATATATATATACATAAAAAATAAATATACATATATATAAAAAATACATATCAAAAATATGGTATTGGCTAGATGTACTAAGCCCATCTTCTGTTCTTATATATGTGTAATGTATATACAAGAGTAAAAGCGGTCTAGCTTTCAGAAGAGGTTTCAAAGAAACCTTGTTATTTAACCCGGGGGGTCTATCAGCCTGTAATTGCAATATCCATTTCTGTTCCTTGGATTTGGTTTTATTTATAAAGTCACCACCCCTAACACTGGGTCGTATAGGTTCTAAGGTTAGGAACCTAAACTTATGTGCAGAACCTTCATTTTTAACATGCATAGCCAATGCATTCGTCTCTTTAGCATTTCTAATATCCCTCAAGTGCTCTAAAATTCTCTCTTTAAATACCCTGTTGGTTTTACCTATATAAAAAGAAAAACACAAAATACAATAACAAAAATTTACCAAATGTTTGGTAGAGCAATCTGCATAAAAGTCAGTATCAATTTTAAAATTAAGACTTGGATGGAGAAAGTGACCATCTATATGTAGGTGAGCACAAGTGCCTTTTCTGTCAAATTAAACAAAGTTTGAAGAATTCAAGGGTCTATAACAAAGTTGCTGCTTAAGGGTTTTATTATTTCTAAAAGTAAAATCTGGTTTCTCACCAATAAACCCATGGAGTTCAGGTATAGTTAATAAAATGTCCCAATTTGTAGTGATAGTTTGACATACAAACTCAATATTACTAGCAAAAGTCAAAGGCATATGAATCTTCTTGTTATTATTATTATTATTATTGATAATATAATAAACTTTGTGTTTACACCTAGGTTTTATGCAGACTGCACTACAGCACATGTGATATATTTAGCCACGTGTGCACTATGCCCATGTTTTTATGTGGGCAAGACCATGCAGCGTTTAAGAGATAGGGTGTATAAACACGTCAGACATGAGAAATGGCGATGGTAAAAATGCCCTTACTAAACAACAGTTATTCTCCTAACCATCATTTCTCCTTCAGGGTGTTACAAAAATTAAGTTTAAATGAAAGGGGTGGTGATCATAATAACTATTTAGAACAGCTAGAACTAAAATGGATATTGAGAATGCAAGCACATGTACATCCAGGACTTAATACTCAGTTAAGTATTAAACCTGTTTTAAAGAGGCAGAGATTCAATATATATAAAAAGTAATGGGATCTTGTGTCTCTGAATGAGATGATGTCATCTTGGTGCCCTTTTTATGTGTTTTTATTGGTTATGATGTGTTTTAAAAATATGATGGTTTTATTTAATTGTATAGTATCAGAAGAAGCTAATTGCGAAAGCGCTTGTCCTTTTATCGAATAAAAGTTTTGTAAGTGCATGAAGACTTCACCGTGGTTGTCCAGTGATTACGTTTTGTATGAAGGATATAAAAGTTGTCCAGCTTCCAAAACACTAGGACACATTCCACTCCCTCCAAACTGTCAAGCAGCTCAAACTGAGCCACCTAAAAGACATGTTTGAGGGTGAAGTCCCTTCACAGCTTTCCTGCCAGCAGAAAAAAGGAAGGCTAAGCCCTGAAAGGACAGTGCTAGGAATAACAAAAAATAAATGTCCACACCCTGGCTTAAAAACACACAAAAAAAAGGGAGATAGTCATTCAAACATCTACTGTTATGGTAAGTTCAGCTTACACAGCTATACTACATTCCTCATATTGATCACTACTGCAGTAGCCTTAGCTATGTGGTTAAATTAATACATCTAACTATATTTAGGAGGAGGAAGGAGGAAGGTCCAGGAGCCCCCAGAGTATGGTCCTAGCAAAGCTTGGTCAAGACTTAGAGAAGGAATTAAGCTTATAGTGGTTTGTAAAAGTATCTACAGAGGACCAAGTTGCAGCTTCTAGAATATTTCTAGAATCCCAACCTTTCCAAAAGAGACATAGATAAAACCAAAGCCCTGGTAGAGTTGGCCTTGGCCCAGCCTGGAATAGATTTGGGATGGTGAGATTAACAAAAGGTAATAACATTAGCAACAATTTGGAAATAGTCTGTTTTGACAGAGGTTGCCCCTTCTCAACTTGAAAAGAAGTGAAGAATTGATTGAAATATCTATACAATTTAGTTCTGTCACAATAGTACCTCAGTTGTCTGTGGACATCCAAGGTATGAAGTATCCTTTCTCCCTCATGTTTAAGTTCAGGAAAAAAATGAGGAAATTGATAGCTTAGCTTAATGTAAACTCAGATACCACTTTATAAGAAGGATTAGTTTTCAAAGAAACCTTTTCTCTATAGTAAATGAGGTATGGTTGACTCTCCAAATCAGATACCTTTCTGGCAAAGGTCAGAGTAATCAGTAAAACTGTTTTCCATGTTAAGAACCCCATGTCATCCAGATTAGCTGGGTCAATTGGAACAAGTGTTACATTCTCTAACACAGAATTACGATCCTAAGGAAGGGCCACCAGGTTACTTGAAAACCTGTTATGCAAAACCCTTTTCAAGAACATGTTGACATGGGACTGCCTTGAAAGAGGAGGATCCATGGACAGACATGCTGAAATAGCTAATAAATGTACTTTGTAACTCACAAAAATATTGTAAAACTAAAGAATAAGTGGCCCTGAATGGTTGCTGTTTATGTTGTTGGCAGCAACTAGAAAACCTTTTCCATTTGCTAAGATATAATTTTTTAGTAGCAGGCTTTCATGTCTCCATTTGTACTTGTTGCATGTCCTCAGAAAACAGGTGCCTAAATGGAATTAAGAGCCTATCATCCAGGCACTCAGTTGAAGATGATTGATCTTGGGATGTGTCAAACACACCTGTTCTTGTATAAGTAGATCTATTCTATGAGGAAGCTTGTGGTAATTGCCCTTGGCCATTTCCCAAAGAAGGGAGAACCATGGTTGCCTGGGCCAGAAGGAAGTCACCACAACAATCTGAGGGGATTACTTCTGAATCTTCAAAAATACCCTGGATGTTAGTGAAAAACAGTAAAATGGTATACAAGAATATTCCTTCCCAAATGAAATAAAACGCATCTGTCTTCTAGGCCTTCTTGCATGGATTCTTGGAACAGAACATTTCCAGTTGATTGTTCAGAGATAAGACAGAGAAGTCTACTTTAGGAACTCCCCACAGATGGGTCAAATCTTGAAAGACCTTATGAGCTAGTTTCCATTCATGAGGGTCTTCCCTGTTTCTGTTCTGCTTGCATGCCATACTGTTTTGCTCTGATGGAATGTAGGATGCCTGCCAAGTGAGGTTGTGCTGTGAAGATATATCTCATATTACCATGGCTAGTCTGCAAAGGAGGTGATAGCTGGTTCCCCCTTTGCTTCTTGATGTACTACATGACTGTGGTATTGTCTGTAACCACTTGAAAAGGTCCCAGGGACCAAAGATGGTTCAGACGGTTGTGAGCCTTGATCAAGGTAATCATCTCCTTGATATTTATATGCTTTTGTATGTCCTTGGTGTCCCACATCCTCTGCAAGTGTATCCCTCAAGAAACTGCTCCCTAAGCAAAGACTGCAGCATCTGTGAGGACTGACTGCTTTGAAGCAGGGTGGAAGAAGTAACTACCTAGATTTAAAGATATCTGTTATCTTCACCATAAAAAAAGAAAAAAAATCTCTTCTAACAAACCTCAGTAGTGTGATCTGAAAAGATAAAATATGCTGATGCAGGGACCAAAGAGATTTTATATACCACTTTATCTTCCTCATGTGGAGCCTTGTCAGGGTATCAGGAGAAGCACAGATGCCATGAGACCAAACATTCTGAGGTATTCCCTTGTACTGACTAAAGTCTGAGTGGAAAACCTTAGAAATAGATATAAATAAAGATCTATTTTTTTTCCTCTGGAAGAAAATCTGTTTGATCTAAGGTGTCTAGTTGACATCCCAGGAACACAATCCTGTGTGAGGGAGTCAAGAAGACTTTTGGATGTTCTCCTGGAATCCGAGCTTGTGCAAGAGATCCCTTACCTAAGAAAGAGTCTTGACATTCTGAAAAAGACTCTGAAAAGATAAGCAAGTCATCTAAATATGAAAAAAAATGAGCATACCCTATAGCTGCAATGAGTTATAATTGGAAGCAGACACTTTGTGAATACTCTTGGTGCAGTGGATAGTCCAAAGGTAAAGGCAGAGAACTGATAATTTGATCCAGACACACAAAACCTTAAGGAAGACTTCCAGTGTGGATGAATAGGGATGTGGTTATCAGTCCATAGTGTTACCAGGAAATTTCAAAGAGGAAGAAGAGATAACACATTGTGAAGTGGCATCATTATGAATTTGGGCACTATGATCTGCAAGCATTTTCTTTCTTTTGTACTAGGAATATCTTTGAATAAATCCCCTTTTCCACCTATGAAGGAGGATCTGGTTCTAACACTCCTTTGGACAGCATGTGATGAAGAACAGGTGAAAACAAAGACCCTGATATGGAGGATGAGGAATGACCTTCTGGAAAGGAGGAATTTTCTCCCACTGCCATCTGTAAGCCCAATAAATGATTTTCATAAACCATTTGCCTGAAACAATCTGATGCCAAAGAGAAAAATGAAACTGTTTTTCCCAAAAGGGAACTTATCTGCCCAGCAAAGGAAAGTGCAAGCTGACCACTGATCCTTGAAAGCCACAGAGGAGCCTAGTCTTTGGTGGCAGGAAATCTCTGAATAACTTTGCTCTCAAACTTGTCTTTTAGTCAGCTCAGCTCATGCTGCTAAACAATTTGAGTGTGTGGAAGGTGCCGTGAAGCTTTAGAAGCTGGTTGGCTGTTATATCCTTGGTAAGTTATACCCCAGATAGTTAAGACTACTGCAGTAATGATCAATATGAAAAACTTCAAAGATATTCAGAATTTTTCAGTGTAAACAGTTAAATATACAGTGATATAGTAAGAAAGATATTATAAATAGTTGGAATTTAAACATTTAAGTAACAAAGATGGATGTCATCAGATCATGAAAAATATAAGTACAAAATATACATAATGCAACAGCTTGGGCAATTAGAGAATTATGAGAAGGGTAATTTGACGGATCCTAGTTTTTGCTTTCTTTCTTTCTTTCTCTTCCTTTCTTTAACGTTCCTTCTTTTTCCCTTTTCTCTGTTTTTTTTCTTTTTTTCCTTTGTGTCATATTATTTATGAACTTATACAGTAAACCACCACCAGAAGTCTGTCCTATATTGCAGTAATACAGATAATTTCTCAAACCCTAATTTATTTTATGTTTAAGCTTAATATTTCCCATTCTAAACATAAAATGCCCCACTTTACTAGTCCATCATTATATCTCTTGGAAATATACCCTTTCTTTCTCTCTTCCACTTCTCTCTCTTCCACTTCTCCTCATGCCTCTCTAACAATACCTAGTCTATGTGCTTTCTGGGCTGCCATATTTTCCTCTCCAATAACATCACTATAATTCAACCAACATCATCTAAATATCTCATATCCTCTATTTTTTTTGCACTGCCTTTCACTTTATTAACATGCCATTCTACAGCTGATTTGCACTGAAGAGAAGTAAATCACAAATTTATGAATATTCAAAATTTTACATTATGTTGGTTTACCAAAGCAGCGATCTCAAAAATTCAGATACTTTACTGTATTACTAGATCACCAGTGTTCATTCATCATCATCTTCTTTTGGCTGTTCCCATTAGGGGTTGCCACTGCAGATCATCTGTTTCCATTTCTTCCTGTCCTCTGCATCATGCTCTTTCACACCAACCGCCTGCATGTCCTCTCTCACCACATCCATAAACCTTATCTTATGCCTTCTTCTTTTCCGCTTACCTGACAGCTCAATCCTTAGCATCCTTTTCCCAATATACCCATCATCCCTCATCAGCACATGTCCAAACCAACACAATCTTGCCTCTCTGGCTTTGTCTCCAAACCATCCAACCTGGGCTCTAATATACTGATTCCTAATCCTGTCCATCCTAGTCACACCCAGTGCAAATCTTAACATCTTTAACTCTGCCACATCCAGCTCTGACTCTTGCCTTTTTGTCAATGCTACCATCTCCAAACCATATAACATACCCTCTTGTAGACCTTCCCTTTCACTCTTACTGGTACCCGTCTGGCACAAATCACTCCTGAAACTCTTCTCCACCCATTCCACCCTGCCTGTACTCTCTTCTTCACCTCTCTTCCACACTCACCATTACTCTGAACTGTTGATCCCAAGTACTTAAACTCATCCACCTTTACCAACTCTGCTACCTTCATCCACACCATTCCTCTACCCTCCCTCTCATTTACACACATATCTCCACCTCTCCAGGGTCTCCTCAACCTGGTCCCTACTCTCACTACATATCACAATGTCATCTGCAAACATCATAGTCCACAGTGCCTCCTCTCTGATCTCATCTGTCAACCTGCCCATCACCACTGCAAATAAGAAAGGGCTCAGAGCTGATCCTTGATGTAATCCCACATCCACCTTAAACATATCTGTCACTCCCACTGCAGTCCTCACCAATGTCACACTACCCTCATACATGTCCTGTACCACTCTTACATACTTCTCTGCCACTCCCGACTTCCTCATACAATATCACAACTCCTCTCTAGGCAACCTGTCATATGCTTACTCTAAGTCCACAAAGACACAATGCAACTCCTTCTGACCTTCTCTGTATTTCTCCAACAACACACTCAGAGCAAACATTGCACCTGTAGTGCTCTTTCCTGGCATGAATCCATACTGCTGATCACTATTCATCACCCCCCTTCTTA
Source organism: Protopterus annectens (assembly GCF_019279795.1). Taxonomy (NCBI): domain Eukaryota; kingdom Metazoa; phylum Chordata; order Ceratodontiformes; family Protopteridae; genus Protopterus; species Protopterus annectens. The sequence goes on from NC_056726.1 coordinate 867,315,608, forward strand.
ACCTAGCTTCCACTACTCATTCCTATAACTTCAAGCTGTGACTGATCAATTGTATCCCTCTGTAGTTACTGCAGCTCTGCACATCACCCTTATTCTTAAAGATAGGTACCAAAACACTTTTTCTCCACTCCTCAGGCATCCTCTGACTTTCCAAAATGTCATTAAACAATCTGGTTAAAAATTCCACTGCCATTTCTCCTAAGCACCTCCATGCTCCCACTGGTATGTCATTTTGGCCAACAGCCTTTCCATTCTTCATCTTCTTCATAGCTGTCCTCACTTCCTCCTTGCTAATCTGTTTCACTTCCTGATTCACTATCCCCACATCATCCAACCTTCTCTCTCTCTCATTCTCTTCATTCATCAGCCCTTCAAAGTACTCTTTCCATCTACTCAACACACTCTCCTCACTTGTGAGTACGTTTCCCTCACTATCCTTTATCACCCTTACCTGCTGCACATCTTTCCCAGCTCTGTCCCTCTGTCTAGCCAATTGGTACAGGTCCTTTTCTCCTTCTTTAGTGTCCAATCTCTCATACAACTCTCCATATGCCTTATCCTTAGCCTTCGCCACCTCTCTCTTTGCCATGCGCCTCATCTCCTTATATTCCTATCTACTTTCTTCGTCTCTTTGACAATCCCACTTCTTCGGCAGCCTCTTCCTCTGTATATTCTCCTGTACTTCCTCATTCCACCACCAGGTCTACTTGTCCTCCTTACTCTGTCCAGATGTCACACCAAGCACCTTTCTAGCAGTCTCCCTTACTAGCTCTGCTGTAGTTACCCAGCTATTCGGTAACTCTTCACTGCCTCCCAGTGCCTGTCTTAACTCTTCCCTGAACTCCACCTCACAATCACCCTTTTTTAACTTCCACCATTTAATCCTTGGCACTGCTTTCACACTCCTCCTCCTCTTCTTGATCACCAACGTCATCCTACAGACCACCATTCTATACTGCTTAACTACGCTTTCCCCTATCACCACTTTACAGTCTCTAATCTCCTTCAGACTGACCCTCCTACATAGGATATAAGCCACGTGTGTGCATCTTCCTCCACTCTTGTATATCACCCTATGCTCCTCCCTCTTCTTAAAATACGTATTCACCACAGCCATGACCATCCTTTTCGCAAAATCCACAATCATCTGACCTTCTGCATTCCTCTCCTTAACACCATACCTACCCATCACTTCCTCATCCCCTCTGTTCACTTCACCAACATGCCCATTGAAGTCCGCTCCAATCACTAGTCTCTCACCCTTGGGTACACTCACCACCACTTCATCCAACTCACTCCAAATTTTTTTTTTCTCATCCATCGCACACCCAACTTGTGAAGCATATGCACTAACAACATTCATCATTACACCATCAATTTCAAGCTTCATAAAAATCACTCTGTCAGACACTATTTTCACCTCCAAAACACTCTTGGCATACTGTTCCCTTAGTATAACCCCTACCCCAATTCTCCTGCCATCCACACCATGATAGAATAATTTGAACCCACCTCCTATACACCTGGCCTTACTTCCCTTCCATCTGGTCTCTTCCACGCACAATTTATCAACCTTCCTTCTCTCCATCATATCAGCTGGCTCTCTCCCTATACCAGTCATACTGCCAAAATTCAAAGTTCCTACCCTCACTACTACACTCCTAACCTTCCTCCTCTCTTCCTGCCTTCAGGTATGCCTTCCCCCTCCTCTTCTCCTTCAGCCAACAGTAGCCCAATTTCCGCCAGTACCCTGTTGGCTAACAGTACTGGTGATGGTCTTTGTTAACCTGGGCCTCGACCGATCCGGTATGGAAATATGAAATGTCCTCCGCATAAGTCATTTGACAGAGGTTTTAAGCCGGATGCCCTTCCTGATGCAACCCTCCCTATTTATCCAGGCTTAGGACTGGCACAAAGAAATGCACTGGCTTGTGCATCCCCAGTGGCTGGGTTATCACCAGTATTAGTTAATGGAAACATATCCACATCATTTATGTTATGGTGGTATGCTCAAAAAAGGTGCCTGCTGCTGCAGTTATTTTAAATAGTAAACCAACCTTTGGCAGCAGCTACAGATATGCATGGCATGATACAAATGACCACACTGGGGAAAAGTGATAAAACTGAAACTTTTTTCAAATGGTCATTGGCAATGGATCCATTTTTGGTTGCACTGGAAAAACTTTAAAGGAATTATTTCAGGGTCTTTCTTAAATAGTAGTCAACAGGTATAAAATGAAAATCACAAAAGTCTGCATGTTGAATGAAAATAGTTTAGCTTTTGCACTGTAAGATAAAATAAGTCAAGTACATAGGGGTTAATTTTCCTCAGACCTACCTATGGTAATACACCTGAATATGCAGATCTTATTGAAAGTGTTAGTAATAAAGTGCATAGTGTCAAAAAGTTTGTCGTCATCAATGTGTAAAAATCGGAGAAGTGAAAATGGTGGTTGAGGCAATTATAATTTTAGTACCAGCACTGCCTTTCTCAAAATGTCTGATAATCTATGAAAATTGGATTCATTAATTTACTTGAGGCAGATACAATTGCCGGTCCTTAAACATCCCTTTGTCCTGTTAGTGCCATCCTATTTTTCAGTTAGCTAAAGCAATTTACACTGGAATGCTGAGAGGCAAGATCAACTTATAGAAGTGTGAAATTAGGAAGTAAAGTCACAGATCTTTATCAATCTTTTGTACTAGGTAAAAGACTGTTGCAAAGGTGTTTTTGAAACTCTGCAGAGAAGTAAGAAACTTTAACATGGCAACTGACCACTGATGTGGAATTGGTAGGCTGACAAAAAATGTTAGAAGATAGCTTGAGGGAATGGAAAAAGCATACTTTATTGACAGAAGAAAAATGGAAAAAAAGAAATGTAACTTTTTAAAGATGTGAAGATACCAGTACTTGCTGTCAAAATAACTATATTACCAGTTTGGTAAGCAGAAGGATTGGATCCTACAGATAGTAAAAGGATGGAAAAGTTGATGGCTTGTCAGTAGGTAGTACCTTCTAATTCCAAAGGATACAAGGAGTTAGGAGTATGGATTAAAAATGATACCGGTGTGGCAGCTATGGATATGTAAGAAGAGACTAAACAAAAGATAATATAAAAAAATGAGGAAATGGAAGCTCTGTTATATGGCTATTGATAGTAAGATACAAGCAGTTAAAATGTTTTTAGTCCCTTTTGTTTTATACACAGGTCAGGCAGAGTTTTATCAACCAGAGGAGAAGTTGTGGATAGTAATAAATAAAGAGCTGAAGGATTTTATATGGGAGGGGAAGACGGCAAGAGTCAAATGGGATAAGCTTTTTCTTCCAGTAAACAAGGTGGATTGGGATTACCTGAGTTGAAAGGGTATTTCAGAGCAATGCAGTTAAGGCTCTTATCCATTGCACAAGCCAAAAACTATAATTCAAAATGGGAAGAGATGATGATGAAACAGGGGGGTGAAGCTCAAGTAACAGGGAGAGACTGGGAGTTTGGATGCAGACCTTTAAGGAGAACAATACTAATCATACAGAATATTATATTCATAATGTACAGAAGGTATTCTAAGAACTAAGCCAATACAGGAATACAGAAAGGAGATTCTGCTGATAGGGATGACTGCAATTAGGAATACAGACAATAGACAAAAGGGGGCAGGAATATATTGGAGACAACTGTCAAAGAAACAAGATATTGGCAGCAAATAACTAGAGAGGGAAAGGTATTAGAATAGGAAGATGCCAAGCACTTATTTGGACTGCAGGTTAGATATTGCCTTCCATATCAAGGATTGATATCAGAGTAGAGGCAATAGATATAGATATAGATATAGATATAGATATAGATATATATGGATGAACTTCATAACATCGACTTAGCATTATGTTGACTTTCAGAACAGCGTGATTACATTGTCAAATGTTTACAATCACAAACTCCTGGAACATCATATTTTCTCTCTGGGAATGTAACCACTTGGCCACCAACAATGAAATTAGAAATGTAAGCAAATTAAACACAATGAACAGGGGGGCTTTGCCCCAACACCACCCCATGTGGGATGCTATGGCCTCACCTCCCCTAATTAAATATATCAGCTATGAAAGAACAAACAGGAGCTGTAGAACTGCTGAAATATTTAGATGTGTTCTGGTACCTCAGCCAAAAGCCTTCAGAGGAATACATTACTCAACACCCAGCAGCATAATTATACTTCTAAGATAATTAGGTTTATGTTCAGAAAGAGGGCACGGCAATGGGGGCTAATTTTGCCCCTTCTTATACCATTATTTACATGCCCTATTTTGAGAATGTGTATATGCACCCCCTGGAATTTTTTGTTGAATCAGTTGTGAAGTACCAGAGTTATACTGATGATTTGATTTTCATATGTAAAGGTGACATTAGAGAATCAGGAAAGTTTGTAGATGTGTTAAATTAAAATTCTTTTGGTTTGGAATTTACTTTTACTACTAGCAAGAGTAATATGCAAGTTTAAACATTGAATTATATGTCAATGCTAGTAGAAAAAGTCAGTTTAAACCATTTAGGCAGAAGACAGCTACCAACAATTTTTTACATGCTAGTAGTGCTCCCCCCCCCCCCCCCACATGTACTTGAAACTTTACGTTTTGGAGATTTTAAACATATTTTTGAGCATACATCTGAAGAATTATTAGTCCAGCAATACTTTTCTTTGGTTAAACAGAGATTGCTCAATCATGGCTATTCTGAAGCGACTTTGGAATTAGCTAAAACAAGGGTGTTATTGCGTGTGAAGCTTCCAAGTAAAACTATCAAACAAGTCAATACCAAAGTTTGGGTATGGGGAAGCTAAAAATAACAATGAAAGGTTGTTTTTTGTCAATAGATTTTCTCCTATTTCTTCTCATTTAAAAGATGTGGTAGATAATTTATGGCCCATTGTTTGTGGCAATGAAGAGTTGGCTAAGTTGTTTCCACCTAGAGTTAACTTTTCTTGTGGGAGATACTCTAACTTAAAAGAACTACTTAATATCAAGTGTAAAAAAGAGTTTAAAACACAAACTGGGATGTTTAAGTGTGGTAAGTGTAAAGTTTGCAATAGAGTTAGAGATATCTCTGGTACTAACATTAATGGTGTGAGGTATACAGCTAAATATCTATTTAACTGTCAGTCATGTGGGGTAGTTTATATTTTAGGATGTGGTCATTCCCCGATTAAGTGATATGTTGGTCAAACTAAGAGTGATTAAAATTCGTATTTTAGAACACTTGAGGGACATTATGAATTGTAATCTGGATAGCCCCTTTGCTGAGCACTTTCATAATATTCATGGGAGATCTGATGATTTTCTGTTTTTCAGTGCTCTTGCTAGACCATCATTTTCTAGGGGAGTGAACTATGCCTCCCAGTTGTTGAATTTAGAAAGCAGGTTTATTTTGAATTTTGACACTCTTGCACTTAAAGACTTGAATTTGGACATCAGTTTAAATAATTATTCAATGTATATAGTTTCATTTGCATAGAAGTACCTATTTTCATATACCATTCACTATTTAAACAGATGCTTTAGGCCCTGGGCTGGGGTGTTTACCCCAAAACAGGGAAATGAGGAGCATTAATTCTACTATCTTAGCAGGAAACCAGGTAAAGCTGAAACAAGATATTAAAAATTAGAGGAAGAAAGTCTGGCTCTCAAGTGGGTCTTAGGGTCCCTGCATTGCTATCTGTTAGGCTTGGAATTCATCTTGGTTGTAGATTGTATCTTGTTCAGTTGCTTTAAAAGTAGAAAGAAAGCAATTTTAAGTGCTGCAGTGAGGATCTAACACTCCAGTCATTTTGCTTTAAAATTCACCACCATTCCAGTGTTCTTTACTGCAATGTGGATGGGCTGTCTAAGGCTCATTGATGTGTGTGGTTTAAGCCATGGAGGATCATCTGCGAAATTACATGATGGCTCCACAAAGAAATGCCTAGCAAATAGCTAGATAGGGGCATATAGTAACCCAGCATTAGTAGTAGGTTTTGTTGGCGTACCTGGTAAGGGGAAGCATGGAAGCACTACGTGGGAAAATGCACTTCATATAAGGAAATAGAGACTAGTCCATTTAAGGTCAAATTTGAGAATACTGAGGAATCTGGAACATTTTAGTTGAAAGAGAAAGAACCAAGGCCAGAACAGTTGATTCCAAGACTGGTTGTATGTGAAGTCCCTAATTGTCAGTGGACTTCCTGGTAACTTAGTTTGGAAGTACTGAGTGAAAAGTTACTTGTAAAGACTTTACTTAACTTACCAGTGGATGATTTTTGTAACAATAGACTTTGTTTTGTCTGTGTATTCCTGAGAGAGACATCTATGCTTGGAAGATACTTATTTTTATATAAACTGTAGTGAATATCTGCAAAGAAAGTTATATTAAGAAGATGAGCTGAATATTGCTTCTACCAAAGCTAAAGCACTAAATATTTACTGTACGATGAAGGAATTGATTAATTTTAATTTACCTGCCTCAATCTTTTTGATTTATTCCTGGGTGGCCATGGTGGTGCAGCGGTTGGCATTGTTGCCTCACAGCAAGAGGTTCTCTGGCTCAATCCTCAGCTGGGGTGCCTTCTGTGTGGAGTCTGCATGTCCTCCCTGTGGTAGCATGGGTTTCCTCCAGGTGCTCCGGTTTCCTCCCAAAGCCATGCTGTAGGTGGATTGGACACTCTAAATTGGCCCTAGGTATGCATGTGTGTGCCTTCTGTGGAAGGTTGGGTGCCAGGCTGCTAAATCGACACTGTAAAACTCTACTGCCAATCATGAGTGGACAGGTGATCCTCTGTGGCGACCACTAACTGGCAAAAGCCAAAAGAAGAAGAATCTTTTTGATTTATTGCTGATGAAACTACCCTATTTTACACTGAGTTCAATTAAACTTATTGTTTACAGGAGCAAACCTTTCAATTCAATAACATTTTTTTTCTTATGTTGGTCGAGTTCACATACCCCACAGTACATGGTGATTTACTGTCTGCACACTCAAAGTTAATTATTCTGAATGCAGTATACACCGACACAAAAACACCAATTTTCTAGAGTTTCTGTGATTTAAAAAGCTTGTTTCAGCTACATATTGTACTTATTCTACTGCCTACACTAACAAAGTTGTTTTTGTGTTGAAATTACCTGTTAACTGTTATAGGCTACAAACTCAAGTGTGATAGCCATTTCTGTGCATTTAAAGTGTTTTTTTTTTTTATTATATCTGCTTTATTTTCTGAAAATAAAAACAAAAAACAAAAAAATACTTGTTTTCCCACCTTTCTAAGCTAGTATAGTCCAGTTTTCAGGTTAGTGCTGGATTCAGGGCTGTGTTACAAGTTTCTGTATTTGCCCATACCTTACTTGGATAGAAAGAAGTTTCTCTGTTCACTGTGAGAGAGGGAGCTCTGAGCAGCCTATCTGTCCCTGGAGAAGTGGTTTCAGCCCAGAAATTTGTAGTTTATTGGCCATTATGGGCTAATTTCTATCTCTTTCATTTCCCTGCTTTAAAACCCACATTTGCGTGGTTTTGGTTAGCTAGGGTATAACTTTTCCCGGCTACACAAAGTCTATTCTTCAATTTTTCCCTTGGAACTAGACAAACTTTCAACTTAAGCACTCAAACCATTCACTTCTCATACCGGCACTTGATCAAATCTCATAGCAAGCACTAATAAACCTTAGCACTAGACCACCCCCCCCCCATACTGTAGAGAAGGACAAGGCTCTCTATTCAACCTTACCAGTCAATCAGTAAAACAGTTCACTGTACCTATCCAGGCATGTCCAAAGGGCAGTTTCAAGTGTACTCTCCGGTCCAACTGGTGAATCTGGGCATTTTGAGGCAATGTTACAATTGCCACATGTACACAGACAACCCTCTCCTCCTTCCACCAAACACTAATACATGCGAGAGATGCAATTATACAGCCAAACTGGAGGCTAAGCTCTCTCAACCCAAGACTGGACTAGGCAGTCAAGAGGAGAAGGGAATTACTTGCATCACACCACCAGTCTCAAACAGACCTATGAAACCAGCACCAGCAAAAAATACACATAAATGCACGAAAACATACTCGGAGGCTCTAAATAAAAATATGCAGAAGCAGCAGAGACCTCCAAAGCAGACATCCAAGCACCCTCCACCCCCCAACTCAAACCATGAAACACATACTTCACAAAATCAGTGTGCCACACAATCACAGCCCTTAAGGCAAAATAACATACCCAACACACTAGTAATTGGTGACTCTATAGTCAGGCACATTGATGTCCGACTCACTAGGCTGAACTTAGCTGCCTATTATCTGCAAGGATCCACCACATAGCACAAGCACTCAGGTCACTCCAGAACAAGTAAAAATATGACTCTGTCATTGTCCATGTTGGTGTGAATGACCTGAGTTGTACCTCCCTGGACTACATGAAAAGAGACATGGGGGAGCTCTCTGATTACATAGCCCAGACCGGTATGACCCTGACCCTGAGTAGCATCCTGCCCTCACCTAGAATGATACCATGGTATAGAGAAAAAATGATCAATTTCAACAATTGGCTAAGCTTCTGGTGTCATTCAAAGGGGATCCAGTGTCTGTCAGCCTGGGATGACATGCTCGACAAGCCATGTTGCTTCACTAGAGATGGCATGCACCTGTCACCCTTAGGCTTTTGAATACTGGGGAAGGCTCTTGCCACCCCCATAGCGCCTTTTTTAGGCAAGGCTCAAAAGACAAACCCACTGCCATAAATAGCACAAGTAACAAAAAAATGAGGGTAATGCTACTCAATGCCAGAAGTCTAAACCTCAAAATGCATGCACTCGAGGCACTCCTCAGTATGGAGAAAATCAATATATGTGCAGTAATAGAAACCTGGTTTAAGGCTACAGACAGCACCCCAGCACTCCCAGGCTACAACTCATACCACACATTTCGACCACAAAACCCAGACCAAAATACAAAAGGCGGGGGAGTATCCATATTCATCAAGGATATCCACACCTCCAGGTTAGTGGCACAGCACAATGCTTCAGAGATCATCCATGAGCAACTAACAATGGGCAAAACTGCTATTCAAATTATAGCTTTCTACAGATCACCCACCATCTCCCAGGACCCCCACTCCGCATTCCTGGAAACACTGGGAAACATAAAGGTCCTAGCAAACACCCTGATATTGGGTGATTTCAATTACCCAAACATTAACTGGGAGAACTACTCAAGTACAAACTCCCTTGCCCAACATTTCCTAGAATTTATAAACTCAAATGCCCTGGATCAACTGGTCAATACCCCCACCAGATGTGACAACATATTGGACCTGGTCATCACCAACATGGGTGACCGGTGTTCCACACCAAAGATCAACCCCTCACTGGTTAGATCTGACCATAAACTAATGACTCTGGATATCCACATTCTGCCACCACCCCCGGTCAAAGAAACCACCGTGCAAAACTTTTCAAAAGCAAACTTTACATTACTTAAGACCGAGGTTGGAAGTTTCAAAGCCCCCATGCTAAAGGATAACGCTGTCCAAGCTGCAAAATCCTTTACTAATGCACTCTATGGGCACCTACACAAATGCATGGATCGTGCTATCCCCAAAGAAAACCAAGACTCACTCCTCCAAGAAAACGAAACCAGTCTGGTGGACCCCTGCCATAAACAAGCTATACAACAGAAGGAGGAAACTAGTACAGAAAAGAGTAAAATCCCAAGAAGGGAAGACATCCCTGATCAGTATCAGCAAGAAACTACGTTCCCTCATAAAATCATCCAAGGCTAGCTATGAAAAAAAAATGTCCATGGACTCCAGAGATAACCACAAGGCATTATTTAGCTATGTCAAGAATCTAAGTGACAGTTCTCAGATCTGCTCTGAGTTAGTACAGAATGGCACAAAATACACTGAACCAACCGATATAGCCAACATCTTTGAAGACAGGTTCAGTGCAAACTTCACCCCCTCTCACCCCCAAAAGGGCCCATAACTATACCAGAAGAATGTAGTGCCCGTGAAATAACAGACACTCAGGTTAAAACAGCCCTCTCCAAAGCCAAAAACACAGCATCAATGGGACCATACGGTGTCCCAGGCTGCATCCTACATGAGCTCAAAGATGAACTAACCCCCTCACCTAAACACATTGTTTAAACTCAGCCTCTCCACAGGCTACATGCCCACAGAGTGGTGCACAGCAATGGTTATTTCACTCCACAAAGGTGGAGCCACAACAGACCCCGGGAACTATTGCCCTATAAGCCTGACTAGCTTGGTCTGCAAAACTGTGGAGTGCATCATCATGGATCTCATTAACAGAGACATTGAAAACCTGCAAACACTGGATCCTACCCAGTTAGGCTTTGTTAAGGGCAGATCATGCCTCCTAAACCTGGTGGACTTCTTTGAGACAGTTACCAAGGCTATAGACAAGAGAAAGGTGGTCCACACAGCCTACCTACTCCTTGTAAATGCCTTTGACACCATTCCCCACTCAGGTATTATAGATAAGCTCACCAGCCTGAACATAAACCCCTACATCATGAGATGGATTGCAAACTGGCTCATGGACAGAACCCACATGGTAAGAGTTGCGGGAGCTAGGGCTGACTCTAAACGGATTATAAGTGGCATTCCCCAGGGTGCAGTCCTAGGACCCCTCCTTCTTGGCATATACTTCTCAGAGGTACAGGCAAGCACAGGAGGACTATGGCTGACCAAGTTCACAGACAACTGCAAACTAGGGGCTATAACTGACTCTCTGGCTGACACAGACATCCTCCAAAAGGGTCTCATTGAGACAGATACCTGGTGTCAAAACCATGGCCAAAAGCTAAATGCCAAAAAGTGCATAGTCATCCCCTTTGGAAAAAAAACAAAGTACCCACAAACTACCACATAGGTGGTAGCCCCCTAAATATGGAAGACGTAATAAGGGATCTGGAGACCCAAGTAGATAGTAACCTCTCCTTTGATAATCACATTGCCAAAGTGGTTAGAAAATCTTTCTATGTGGCCCACCTAGTCACAAAAGGGTTTGCATCCAGATCAAAAGAGATCATTGGGCCCCTCTATGCATCACTCATCAGACCCATCATAGAGTACAATGTCCCATTTGGGATGTACCTTACAAGACATCTGCAACAACTGGAAAGACCACAGAAGTACCTCACCAAGAGGATCACTGGCCTCAAGCAGATGCCCTATGCAGTTCGACTGAAGAAACTCCAGCTGTACTCGGTTGCATACTGCCTACTCAGAGGTGATCTCTGCCTGACATACAAGGCCATGTCCAACCCAGAATGTCCAACCCAGAATTGGTGGACATGCTCCACCTAAAGAAAATCATATTCCCCTCGAGCCACATGCTCCAGGGATCTAAACCTCACCACTACAATAAATAGGACATGCTGGAGGGATAAATTGCTGTCCCAGAGACTTCCCATGCTCTGTAACAAAATTCCAATCTACATTAGGCAGAGCTCCTTGAAAACCCTCTTCAAGAGAAACCTTGACGAGTGGATGGGAAACAAAAAGTTTACCACAGGGATCATTTCAATGGCTCTGCTGGACCAAGGCACAGGGAACTAATCTAAGGGGGCAGCGAAAGCCAACACATTCCAGCTAGGCTTATAAATGCCTTCAGGTAGATGGCCTAAAAGGGACAGTACATTCCAAAGTAGCAACAACCTCCATTAAAAAAAATACCATCTAACGTGAGAATGTTTTTGACCCTGCAGTCATCACTGTATGTTAGTGAACTGGACTTTAATATATACATTCAGCTAAAAATCATGTGTGTAATTTTAGTACTGTACCCCTTCCACAGTATGCAAATTTCAAAAGCTGTGATGCCCTATGGTATCTGCCATCTTATATGTCTTACGTAATTAATTTATTCATTCACTTCATTTGCTTTAAAACAATATATGGTTTGCTAATGCTAGTTTAGAAGTGCCATAAACTACAAAGCTTCTATAGTTGAATAATGATATTTCAGTTTACTGACATTGCATTTTACTTTAATTCCAACAAATTAATTGAGTTTGATTTTTTTGTCTGATGTTTGTACTGAATATAAGGTTACACTGACATCATGCCCTTAGTAGTTCCTGCAATACATTTTCTTGCAATAAATTGTGGTTCACACTAACTTTCCTTGCTGCCAGTCTGATATGTGAAGATCCAGATCACTAAGCAAAAATAATACAACTGTCACTGTATTCACCAGCATCATTACAGACAATTGTCAATAAGCAGTTATTAAAAAAATACACACTTAAAGACATATAGATGATACTAAGCTCAAAGAAAACTAACAGTTCAGTACTCTTAAAGATGAGATTGCATATTTCTTTTCTGACCATAATGTGCTGCTTTTAAGCAGAGAATTTATCTTGAGAAATATATATGCCTTAGGCAAATTATAAATAATATATGAAGGTAATGTAAGAGGTGTTAATCCAGTTTGTTGTACTGAACAGTCATCTCAACAGCTTATTGTGTTTATTTTGTTGTACTTGGGTATTTTCACCTAAAGTAACAAAAGAACAAAAAAAGGATATTTAAATGATTAGCTGAAGAGAGCTGCCTTGTACAGAGAGGTACAAGTTATTAGAGTGTGCTGCTTCTTTAGCAGACAAGTACAGGTTAAAACTCTCACATGAATGAACATTTCCCAATTAAAAACATTGTTCCCAGGATTCACGAAACTCCATACAAGAATAAGACTATTCTTGCATGGAGTGGTTCATGTCCATTTAGAATAGCAGCACGCCTTGCATATGCATGAAGGTGCACTGCTGTTTATTCTAAATGGACATGAATCATGAATGAGCGCAGGGGGCGTGTGTCAGCAGAGCCTGCACATGTAACATGCCCCCTTCACTCAGAAAGTGCCATACAGCACTTTGTGACACAAACGAGTGCCAATGTATATAATATTAGAACCTGGCTCTAATATTATATACTAAACCAGTGTCCACAGACCCTGAAATGTAAGTAGCTAACATTTCAGTGTCAGTGAACACTGAAATAAAAAAAAAAAAAAACACACCCCTAGAAGGCAGCCGTTTTCAAATGCACACCCCCAAATGTATGCACTCTTGCCCTACATGCATGGAAGCAGTAGGGCAAGAGGAAAGCAATAAATATACAAAAAATTTATTTTTTTTTCATCAAATAAATCAGAAATTTAAGAGGTGGGCAGTTTGTTTGCACGGCTCACCGCTATGCTCAGTCTGGCTTAAATACTGAGAATAATAGACAAGTGCTATTGTGACAGAAAATATCATCAAGCTGCTGTAGTGTAGTAATACTGCCATGGTTTAGCATGTAAAACATGATTGGTTCAAATCCCCCATGCCCTGACAATTTATTTCATAAACGTTTAAGGAATTTGAATAATATATAGATATCAATCATATGGCTTACGTATAGCACAGTAGGGGTGGGATAATGTAAATGTAAAAAATACTTTATAAATTTACTGAAACAAATAGATTTAAGCAATGCTTTGCTAGTGTAAGCATTGCTTACCTGCTTTCAGCTGTGCTTATCTGGTGTAAGCATAGCTATGCAGTTTTGCACGGAGCTAAGCATAGTTCAGCATATTAAAATTGGCCAATCAAGCAAAAGTGCGGGGAACACAGGCGGGAATACAGCCATAACCATTTGGGATTGCTCACAGCAGGACCAAAATGTCTGGTGTAGGTGAAGGTGTTCGCTTCCAAGCACAATGTTGGGCCATCCAGGAGTCCAGGGTCATGATTGGGCTCCTAGTAAAAAAACATGAAGGCAAGTTGCTGCAGGGCCAGTATCAGGGATCCCAGTACAAAGCGAAAGCCTGGGACCAGCTTGCATGCAATCTAACTAGTGCCACTGGCATCCCCAGAACTGGTGAGCAGTTAAGTCACCACCAAAATGACCTGAAGAGGAAGAGGGGTGCACTCTTCAACCATTGGATCCAAGAAGCCCAAACACAGGATGTCCCTCATGTCTGTAAGTATGCAGTCTTATGTATCTCTAACTAAGTATGGAAAAAAGTTCAACTTGTTATTGTGCAGGTCTGATTAATGTGCCATGTCTCCCCATACAGCTGCTGTGGAGAGGTCCCAGAATGTTGAAGCTCATGTCCAGAGACTGGCCCGGCTGTGTCGGCATTATGGTGAGTACAGAATACCTCCTAATATTAGCAGTAAGAAATCAAAAATATAGTAATGGTAGTACTGCCTGTATATATAATTGCACTGTAAAAGTCAGGAATAAATGCCTGAGTCAGGATGCCAGCGTTACAATGGAGTATTTCCAGCTGCTGTGTAATACAGGTGTCAGTAGCAAATACCATACAATATGCAGGAGAGGAATATTAGAATATGTATGAGTGTGTCTGAGTGAACCTGCCAAGAAAGTGCCATCTCAGGGCTACTGTACCACATAGAAATGAAAAGCATTCCCCTGTGCAGATCATGCAGGAATAGTAATTGTGGATTTCTGAGTTGTACACATATATGTATGTCAAAACTAATAAAGGTGATCCCAAACACTGGTGTGTGTCATCTCACTTGTACCTGAAAAATAGAAATGTGTATGTCCTACAGAATGCATTAACTGAGGTGAATTGATTTAGCACTGCTTGTCTGCATACTTTAGAATGGGCATGTCAAATAACTGAAAAAAGCAACAGTACATATTTCCATCAGAATGTGTTTTACTTGTTTGTCTGCCAGCATTGTCCTGTATTAACCTTTCAATTTCAGCTGTATGTAACTGTGAATGTACTGAAAAATGTATAAGGCTAACAGGTGCACACTTAAAACCTACACTGTGTACTCAGGAATCTAAATTGCAGTATGTAGTTGTAAAATTGTCAAATGTGCAATTCAGCTAATATGCATATGTTTCTCAAACAGTGACACAAATGTCTGTTGTGTATGCATTATTTGTACTGAAAATGGGAAACAAATAATGCAACATGTGATAATAAAAGTACTGTGTATAAAAATATGTACTAGATAGAAATGTCACAAACAATACACAACACCTCCCCAGTATCCCAGTCTGATAAGGACTAGGTCTCTAGTGCAATTTTGCACAAACACCATGATTTGAAACCAGGGACCACTAGTACTAACATGACAGTCTGGTTCTACAGTTATAAACTGTAATCTGAATAGAAAAAGTAATGTACTGCAACACATACATTTTCCACACAGGGCACACAGGTAAAGCAATCTGAATAGAAATACTAGTATGATGTGTAAAACTATGAAAGGTGTATAATTGCTGTGTTGATCAGCCCCAGTCATACAATTAGATGCAAGCTAGACATCCACACTCTGCAGTCTGGGCCAGACAAGCCTCTCAAGTATCACACTGTCATGGATAGTTTCCCCAGTTGCCAAGAAACCTGCACACAGAGAATGTCACAGTAGATGTATGTCAAAGGCACAACACACACTCCAAAGCCTGTAACTAATATGTGAATCTGAAATATGTGTAGAAACAGCAATGTAATGTGCACACAGTTAATCTGCACAGGGGTCACAGGTAAAGAAATTGGCATAGAAACAGGTATGATGTGTATAATTTACAATAAGGGTAAAATTGCTCTATCGATATATACAGCTGTTGGTGTGCTGTAGCAGCCCCATGGCACAGGTAGAGTATAAGTGTGGTCAGCATGTAGAGTAGTGAATTGTAGTGTAGTGACAAATATACTTGATAGCAGTTGTCAATTGAATCTATTCCCTTCCCCCTCCACTCAACTGATCCATCCATCACACTGAAACCAACATGGATATGTTCCTAAACAAACCTCTACTGTTGGGACCATTGTTCCATTTGGTTTATCATTGTTGCATACTAATATTCTCTGTTGAATAATCATTGTTATTGCTGGCCTGACATACCACTAACTGGCATACTGTTGTAACTCTGAATGCCATTCCATATATGCATGGGTTCTCTTTGTTACAGCACTGTTATAATTGCACTGTTTTGGGTAAATGGGAATATCCATGCATACTATTTTGACTAATGTTGTAATGTGTTGTGCATGACTAACCAGTATTCATTGTTAATTTCCACAGCATACCATATATGGGAAGACAGATCCCAGTGGACCTGTCTCTCCCATCCCACCTGGCAGAAGCACTGGATCCCAGCACATCTGGGACCCAACCAAGACTTCCTTCATCTGCTGGTCCTGCACCACCTTCAGGTGGAACCGCTGCAAGGGACGGGGCTCACCCCCCCTTGCAAGTGGGCATGGTGAGGATGTAGTCACTCTGGATGAGGTCTGTGGTAGGTGTGCAATGTCCTCCAGATGGAGCTTAATGACTGCCTGTGCTAGGTGGAGGGTAGGCTGGTGCAGCTAGAGGGGCAGGCAGCCCCTACAGACCAGCCCAGGCACAGCCACTTTCGCGGCTGTGAAGGAGTAGTGGTGATTGCCATTGGGTGGAACATCAGTGCCACTACTACTGTCTGGGGGGGGGCTCATGAGCTTTGGATTCCCAACCACCCTCCCCGTCAAGGTGTTTACCCCCCCATGTGTCATACATCTCCCCTGTCTGCTGTCTTGTCTGTCTTATCTGTCTGCAAATGGAACCTCTCCTACCAAACCTCCCTCACCACACTTACCTATAATCCTTCCTTAATATCCTACTCTCACCTTAAAAAAGGGGCATCTGTCCCAAAAAAAATTAATGTCCCATACATAGCTCTGCATTTCACCCAGAAACATGTACCCATCACACAATCTAACCCTACCAATCATCCATATTGTATGATGCCCACACACCTCCCTGTAGGATGTGAGGCTCCAAATTCTAAATTGCCCACATTGAAAGCAGCTGTTGCTGCCAAAGAAATGCAGAGCTATGGCTCTTTCCTACACCCATCCTGCACATCCCTACCTGTTTCTCCTCTTGTTTTTTGCCCTGCTTGCCATAATTTCACTACTTTCCTATTGCTCTTTTTTCTTTTCTTTATTTGAAATTAGCGCTGGTTTAAGTGGCCGTAAGTGGGCGTAAGTGATGCTGAGCTCACATAAGTGTTGCTTAGCTCCACGCAAACCCACGCAAACCTGCTTACAACTGCTTTAAAGTGCCTTAATCACTCTGTCTCCAACAGCCCCTGTTCTGGCCAGCAACAAAATAATCAGCCCTTGCAAGTCTCAAACCCAGGACTCTGCACACTATAGCCAAAGTGATTTACCACTAAGCCATTTGAGATGTAAGTAAATTTGATATTTTCTCAAACATATATATATATATATATATATATATATATATATATATATATTAATGTGTATTGTGTTTGCACATTGGATCCACACTCTGAACCTCTCACTTCTAAACATCTAACCAAAAGCACTGTTAATGAGGGTGAAGGGGCCAAAAATAAGTATCTCTTGTAATTATTGACATCATCCCCTCCTCCACAGCTGAACAGATCTGCCTTACAACACAATAACCAACACTTGCAAATCTCAAACCCAGGACACTGCACAACATAGCCACAACAAGTTAACAGTAAGCCATCTCATCTGTAAGATGTGAGGATGATATCACTAACATATCATGCAGAACAGTCTGTCTACCATAGTGATTGTACTATGTGGAAGCAGTAAACATTCAAAAGATACATACATATATATATATATATATATATATATATATATATATATATATATATATATACACACAGACATACACATATAAATATATTACTACTTATAGATATGTATAAGAAGAGTATATATAGAGGGTGCACAGCATATCAAACAGCCAGTATTCCTACAGTTGCCACCTTTTAAAATGGCCAGTGTTTGATTCTTTCATACAAAAGACAATTATTGCATTACACATATACCCACAGACAATGCAAAGGACATGACACCACACACAAGTTTGCATACATAGAAATGTTTATTTGTGTACTATTTCAGTTGTATATGCCATTTCTTATAGCAGTTAGGTGTTTGAAATACATAATAACTGAGTAATGCAAATCTCAAACAAAACATTTGATACAGTAATCTGAAAACATAACATATGTTGCTGTCCATGTTAAGGCATTCAAGTAGTACAACAGTACAAAAAAAATAAACACTTGCCTTGAAGATAAGAACCAATCAACGCTTAAGTACAGATGTAGTACAGCAGCCTCCAATTATACTCTGTACTCAACTCCTGGGGGAAAATAATTAAGCTGTCACAATGAAAATGTATCTGTTACATAACAATGCTTAACTTAAAACATCACTATCACACTGACAAACAGAACTGTCTGCAAGACAGTAAGCTCCAGCCCACCACTGTTCCCATGGTGAAATGTATGAAAATGTACAGCCATATACCTTAATGTGTCTTAAAACTAATATCGCTCACATGTTGTAACAGCCTAGGTTAAAAACAATTCATACCCTCCCTCATAAAATGTCTTACAAGGGCATATAACAGTGTTTCACATACACTGGCATCTGGACTGTAGAAAGTCACACAAGTTTTGTCCAGCTGTAGCCTTCCTATATATGGACCCTATCCCACAATTTGTGTGGGATTCCACAACATCACTGGAATGATAGCAGGAATACCAGCACTAAATAATGATAGGCCACTACTTAACCTCTTACTGCATGACATCTGGACAAAGCCTTGTATATAAGTGGAGGACAGAAGCTGGAACACAGGGCCATATTTGCAATATTACTGTTATACACTGTAAAAGTTGTTGGTGTTACAGGATTGCTTGCAACATACCCTTACTCAGGAATATGAAGTCAGAAAGACAAATGGCTGTTGCCATGTACTGATAGCACTCAACAGAGAGAATGCCACTGATATGTCAGAGACAGGACCTGTGTGGTGAACAGACAAAACATAACAGCCAATCCTCTAGCTATCATGTGGATAGGCCAACAGTTGAGAGCTATGCAGACATACTCCTTTCCATGAAAAACTAACATGTACACACAAACCCTGTAAAACTAGCGGTATTCAATGCATATAACAGCAATACTCACACTGTCTGTAGGCCTGGAACCTTATACAAACATGTAGTTGTCCTGTGCCTGCAAGTCCTGTTGTAAGAGGTATTGCTACCTGCTGTCTGTAACACTGCTGCCCACACACAGGAAGGATGTCTTCCATACAGGAAAGGTAAAGGGACAATGCCCACATTATGCAGTCATTTATAGTAGTGGGTTGCCATGGCATTGTTAATTGTAAATACTACACAGCTGGCTGCATGCAATTAGCAAGTGGTGAACACTGACCGATGCAGAGGCCATCACCTGATCATAAGCATCACCTAAAAAATCCATGCTGCAACCTATTCAAACCAGCTCAATCCCTGTAGTGGAGAGATACAGAGAGAAATACTACAAACCAAACTAAAACAAAATAAAATAAAACAAGGGACATATACAAGTGTACATAGAAGAGAGCGCACTACTAAAACAGGAATGTGAAACATGTACGCATGTAACTGAATGTAGTACTTGGTCTGTAATAATCGGATAGATGATGTGGAAAGATTTATATGTGCCATCAAGACTTGTTGCTGTAATGATGTCCTGCTGAGCAACTGCTATAGACATAGCATCTGGCCCTGTGGGGAGTGGGTCATACCTGTCAATTGTGCAGATCTGCACAGAATGACAAGTTGTAAGCCATCATAGTGTGTGTTCTGTACCTCAAGACATGTATATTAGTGTGGCAAATAGCTGAAGGTGGAAGTAAAAAAGTCATG
Source organism: Protopterus annectens (assembly GCF_019279795.1). Classification (NCBI taxonomy): domain Eukaryota; kingdom Metazoa; phylum Chordata; order Ceratodontiformes; family Protopteridae; genus Protopterus; species Protopterus annectens. The sequence continues at coordinate 867,335,370 of NC_056726.1, forward strand.
ATAGACACATGAGTTTCAGACCCCACCACCTTCAGGACCATCACGTTAATGTGAAATGTACCATGCACAAACTTCATAGGTTTGTAATAGGCTTACCCACAATCTGTTCCTATATATACCCCCCTAGTGTTAGGCTGAGTCCACATGTGACACTTCTCTGTTTTGTAGCAAGGCAGAACGGTGCAGCTGTGGAGGAAGGAGTTTTAAAGAGTATGGACCCAATATCTGAATCCACTCACTCTCTCTCTCTCTCCCTATATATATATATATATATATATATATATATATATATATATATATATGTGTGTGTGTATGTGTGTGTGTGTGTGTGTGTGTCTGTGTATATATATATATATATATATATATATATATATATATATATATATATATATATATATATATATATATATATATATATATCTACAGATACACACACACACACACACACACATATATAAATATATATATATATATATATATATATATATATATATATATATATATGTCTACATATATACAAACACAGGCACACAAACACACATATTTGTGTGTGTGTGTGTGTGTATATATATATATATATATATATATATATATATATATATATATATATATATATGTTTCCCTACTGCTGAATGACTGTGCTGCACCATATGTTTTAGAAAACATCACACATATCTATACAAGCATATATATACTGTTGTAAGTGGGTGCAAAATGGGCAGTTATGTCTGGTGTGAAATTTATGTTGGGAACACATTGCCCTTTGTTTGTGAAGGTGAGAGTTGGATGTTGGGGAAGGATAGTAGATATATCTCGGGAGCTAGGTTGCATTGGAAGACAGACAAGACATCATACAGGGGCAGTATATGACACATGTGGTGGGTAAACACCTTGGATGGGGAGGGGTTTTGGGAAAGTGGAAGCCCATGAGCCCCTAAATGGAAACAGTGGGATCAAGGTCCCTGCCCATGGGCAGTCACCACTGCACCTTCATGGCCCTGAAGGTGTCTGATCTGGGAGCTGAACAGGAGGAACATGTAGACCCTGTAATTGTGTATCGAGGGCCTCAAGGTGGTGTAGCAGATCCCCCAAATCTCTGTGGAGCTCCCTATGCACCACACCCTGGACCTGACTTCAGGTGACAGGATCTTGTCTGTTTGTGCTCTCGGTGGGGGGACGAGCACTATCCCCTGAACTGATTCCACCTGAAGGTAGTGCAGGACCAGCAGATGATGAGGTCCCAGGATGGGTCCCAAATGTGCTTGTGGTCTGTTAACATGGCCAGATGAGGTGGGAGAGGTGGTTCTGCTGGGAACAGCCTTCCCAAACATGCTATCATGTCACAGTTTTAGAACATATGTGGGTAGTAATAGTCCACACAATCCAGGATTAGTTATAACAGCATGCATAGATATCCCCATTAACTCAGAACGCCAGATTTGGAGTAGTCACATAGCAAACAGAACACATGCATATACAGAACCATAGTGGCCCTTACAATGGCATGCAGGTGACATTGTTAGCAACAGGCCAACAATGATAGTGTTTCAACATAGAACATGACTAGAAAGACATTTCAGTATTTGTCGTACAATATGATATATGTCCCAACACTAGGTCTGGTGTAAACATACCCATTGAGTTGTGTGTCCAGATTATTGTTACAGATATGGTGGGGGGGGGGAGACAGAGATGTAAATTAACAACTATTATATCCTTGCAGTATGAGGTCCTCAGACCTTTTTTCCTCTTTATGTCTTTCAGGTACCATATCTAGAGAGCGCCTTCCGGTGTACACCCCTCAGGAAAATGATGTTATCATTAACTACCTGGTGCAGCACCACCAAACCCTCTTTGGCCGTACAGCCCATGATCTGCAGGAGTGGACTGCCCTGTGGAACATGCTCGTCCACAGGGTAAATTATGTTAGCCTGCATAACCACAGTTATGAGCAGGTCCGACATCACTGCACTGATCTCATCTGCCACTCCCATCAGCATGCTGCTGCAGTAAGGAGGAACCAGTAGCCATAGGTGGGGGTCATGCCATCCAGCCCTCCCTGACACATGCTGAGGAGCTCCTCATCAGTCTTGTGGTACCTGCCACCAGCAAAGCCAAGAACCAGCTGATAGCATTGTGGAGGTGGGTGCTACCTACACAATGGATGAAGAGCATGCAGGTAAGGCCACAGGGCACATAAGTAGACTACTGTTGCTTATCCATCTGCATCTGTAAAGTTTCATCATGCATATGTCAGATAAAATATATATAGTCTGTTGCTGCAGTGTAATAATGAACAGATGTGCATAATCTGTAGTATTGTGAGTTTGTACTGTTGATATACTGAAATGCTGCTCCTACCCTGTACCAATGCCACAGGTGTGGCTACTGACATCACATCTCTCACACAGCTATGTAGGTCCCTCTGATATACCTCTGGGGCAGCAGCCTTTAGCTGGTGAGTATGGTGTTTTTTTTTCAAGTTTGCCAATACACTGGCCATGCAGTATTGTGGCTGCATGGCATATCAGGGAAGAGGGTGCCATGTCAATAAGGGTGTGTACACTCCTCATAGCCACAGTAAGCTTTGATGGTTGTCAGTGTATTTATATTTTATTGCTCATACATGCACTGCTGATGATATCTACAAATCAGACATCAGGCATTCACTATTGACATCTATCCTCATGTCATGCCAGGTATGAGTTGGACAAGCACATAGTGGCTGTGAGAAACAGTGCAAACATAACTGACACACATATGTGTACACCTGTGAGGTATGGTTCACAGTACATGCCAGGGTGCTGAACAGGGGCACAGCAATACTGTGCACATGAGTGCTGTGTGTTCCAGGGGTAGGGGCATCACCTACTAACACAACTCATGCATCACAGCGATGTATAATGTTGGTAACAGGGATTGACTATAGCTGCAGTGCATGCTGTTGAGTGCCATATGTCATGCATGTTGACAGTTGGGTAATGAGAGCTCTGTGTAATATCTTTGTGCAACCTCACCTGTAAGTGTGTGTGTGTGTGTGTGTGTGTGTGTGTGTGTGTGTGTGTGTGTGTGTGTGTGTGTGCATGTGTGTGCATGTGTGTGCATGTGTGTGTTTGTATGTATGTATGTGTGTGTTGTGTGTGCGTGTGCGTGCGTGTGCGTGCGTGTGTGTGTGTGTGTGTGTGTGTGTGTGTGTGTGTGTTTGTGTGTGTGTACAGTTAAGCAATGATGTACAGGTCTTAAAGTGCATTTCTTGTTTTCCTCTCACAGGTGGCGAGGTGGGTCAGGGTCCCTCCTGCAGACAAACTGATGTTAGTGTCCATACAGACTCTGACAATGAAGATAGGTGTGGTGATGCATAGCCAGGGTTTTCAGGGGCTGAAGCTGTGCCATCGGTTGATATCCCACTGTTATCCACCCCATCCCTCCACACAGTCACGTTGCCTCTGCATACCCCATCACCAGTGGCCATAGATGATGGACAGTTTGCGGGTGGTGGCATGGACAGGACAGTATGGTGACTATGGCAAGTGTGTCTGGACACAGCAGCCATAGCCGGATGACTGGCGAGGTACCACACAGGCAGATCTACAAGGGTGCTCATAGGATGGCATGCCTATGGCAGAAGTGCCACAGCAGGTGTCACCAGATGGATGTTTCAGGCCATCATGGAGGTACAGGCATGTATGGAACATTATATCAGACAGGGTCTGAGGCTCCAGAGGGTTACTCATTCTGCTGTTATTGACAACATCCATGATCTTGCAGGTGCCCACCGTTATTTTCAGAGGTCTTGGAGAGACGGTTGGGTGAGATGGTGGGAATCCTTAACCGTGCAATGTCTGTGCTTCAGCATATGGTGGAAGTAGGGCAACAGCCACATGGGTGTAGGTCAGCAACACCAACAGATGGAGGTCTACATGGATGTGCAACAAGGCAGAGCCGCTCCCATAGTGGCAGTACCATCACCATCACTGCAGGGGGCGCTGTCCACACCACAACATAGCAGGCCACATGCACATGGGCCTGACTGGTCCCAAGAGGGATCTGGATCCAGCAGACATTTGTCATCATCAGGGGAGAGTACCATATCTGGCCTTGTAAATGGTAGTGCCCGTGGAACCCCTGGCAGGCACAGTTCTCGTTCCATGGCTGGAGACGGTGAACTGCACACCCTGCCATGTATGGCCTGCAGCTGTCCAACAAACCCCTGTATAGGGCAGCCACATGGCAGAACTGTGTGCATGCATACACACGCACATCACCAGCACAACTAGGGCAACCCCATACCTACACACACCACATCTGCACAGCCCAATTACTAATGAAACTACCTAACACACACATGATGTCAACCAAATGGCTCAGCCTAGGACTCTGGCAAACCCACAACACACCCTGTGCATATGATGATACCTGTGCCACATCCCTGTTATCCATAACATTGATGCAGGGACAGGCTAATATGGTTCTGATGCACAGGGTGAATGTACTAATGTGTACCAATGTAATGCTGTGTAACATGTTTTCAGCAGTAAAGTTTAATGCTTACATGTCAGGATGTGTAGCTGTCCAGCCATGATGCATTATAGCCGTTATTAACACTGACTGATTGTGGTCTCCATAATGTATTCAGTTTGTGTTGCAGGTGTCCTGTGTCAGCAGGATGTTGGTCTGCTGTTGTTTCCTACAATGGGTATGGCACTGTGGTGACACATGGACTGTGCCATATCTTGGGTACAGCTGAACACAAGTAATAGGTCTGTGTAACAGTTACTGCATATGCCACATGGCTGATAGGTCTGAGGGGAGTATACAGGTAAGAGCATGGTGGCTGTCAGCAGCCCTTCTGCAGTGGACAATGGTAAGGGTACTGGGTTACACAGACCACATGTTTGTGTATAACACACACACAAAGAGGCGTTAGTGTTGATGCAATACACAGAGATTACATACACAGAGAGTACTTTATACATGGATGTATGTACTTTTGCAGTGAACCCATTTTAGCCTATGTAATTCCACCAAGACAGAATAGGCACAACATCACATCAGTGAATAAGCAGTCTGCTAGTTTAATGTCACTGACGATGGTACTGGCAAGGTATATGTCCCCTTCCCCAATGTAATCCAGTCCTTGACTTGGTAAACATAGGTGTGCTGGTGTGGGTGGCACAGCCCTACCCTTTGGAGGGTATGTGATGCTGTAGAACTGCAGATAGTGTGATTGACAACTACTTAACCTGTTAGCATAAACTGTACAGTATTACAGCCGACTAAGCAGGGGGATACACACAAAAATAACCCCAATGATGGTGGCTGTGTCCACAAGATCCATACTCAACTATATATACCAACCCCAGTATCACTGCACAGCTATACAGGGGGAAAAGGGCATTTACACATCTACTACTAGTTTTGATGGAATGAATTTCCACAAGATTATACCTTTGAAATGTTAGCATTTGCCAGTAAGTTCATGGACAGATGACCTCCTGGTGCATGTATTTTCTGCAAACTGAAGTAGATCCCCTCACATACACACACACACACACACACACACACACACACACACACACACACACACACACACACACACACACACACACTCTTACTTGGCAACACTGAGAGAGGAACCCCTACCTAGGTACTTATTGGTACTAATGTTTGTGGCTTTAATTGCACACACCACACAGCTTTTAGGATGAGGTGCGTCCCAGGTATTTTAAGTAAAGAGCATCACCAGGCCTTGTACAGTATGGTAATGGGGAATCTACTGGCTGTTTATGAACAATACATAGTGTGACATACTGTCATTATTGTATGTATTTTTATGTATGCTGGACTTTTGGAAAGTTCCTGTGTTGCCCATTTCCTTTCTTGGATAAAGGGAGGCTTCTTTGTTTACCAGTGGTAGTGGGGAGCTTAGAGCAGCCTATCTATCCATGGAGGAGTGTTCCCAGCACAAGAATCTATTGGCCATTTTGGGCCAATTTCTAGCTCTTTCAAGTCCCCCTGTATAAAACCCGCTTTGCCACGGTTTTTGCGCTTGTGCTTGTGAAGCTCCTCGTGGTCCTGCAGAGTGGTGCTAGCAGCAGAGAGGCTAAAAGAGTGACTGCTAACCTGATAAAAGTGTTTTTTTCCTGCTACTACCTGGGCAACTGCCAGATCTAGCTAAACTGCAAGTATTTCTGCTTCTTGAACTGTTTTAAACTGTTTAAAGTTGTTTTTGCACCTGCACTTTTAAATTTTGTCCTGTTTGTTGCATTTACCTGTTGAGGCTACACACTCAAGTGCACTAGCCTGTGTTACATATTTATTGCATTTTCCTGCTGTTTGTTCCTAAAAAGAAAAAAAACAAAAAAATTATCCTTGTTTCCCGTCTTTCTTGACCTAGAGTAGTCCAAATCCAGGCTTTGCTGTATTCTGGACATTTGGAAAGTTCCTGTGTTGCCCATTTCCTTTCTTGGATAAAGGGAGGCTTCTTTGTTCACCAGTGGCAGTGGGGAGATTAGAGCAGCCTATCTATCCCTGGAGGAGTGTTCCGAGCACAAGAATCTGGTAGTCAATTGGCCGTTTTGGGCCAATTTCTAGCTCTTTCAAGTCCCCCTGTATAAAACCCACTTTGGCGCGGCTTTGCGCGATTTTGTGCATAGCGGAGCATCGGGCAGCTCCGCTTAATTGGGTTTAAACCATTCTCGGCTCCACAAAGTCTGCTCTTCACTTTTTCCCTTAGAACTGATCTAGTTCTCATAATAAACACCCTATTCCTACTCTAAAGCCTGGCACTTGCTCACTAAAGCAATTATATAAGTCAGCACAAAAAATTAAAAGTACTACACCCTCACAAACTCCCCATGAGTACCTTGTTCCCCATTGGCCCTTTTTTTCAATTATAAAGGAATTCCCAGTACTATTCTAGCATATCCAAAGGTCAGTTGTCAATCTCCTCTCTGGTCCAGCTGGTGAATCTGGGAATCTTGAGGCAATGTTAAACTGCCTCATGTACACAGGCAACCCTCTCCTCCTCCCAACAAATTCCAACACATGTGAGAGATGCAACCATAAAGCCAAACTGGAGGCTAAGCTCTCTCAACACAGTACTGGCATAACCAGTCAGGAGGAGAAGAAAACCACACTCACTACAATTCCAGTCTCACATAGACCTACCACAACAGCAAACCAAACACATAAACACACAAAAACATACTCGGAGGCTCTAAATAAAAATCTGCCTAAGCAGCAGATTCCTCCAAAGCAGACACCCAAGCAACCGCTACCCCAAAACAAAACACGTGCAACACATAGCTCACAAAGCCAGTATGCCGAACAGGCACAGCCCTTAAGGCTAAACAACACACCTGATACACTTGTAATAGGTGACTCTATCGTCAGGCACACTGACGTCCCGCTCACCAGGCTGAACAAGAAGAAGGTCATGGTGAGCTGCCTGTCGGGCGCTAGAATCCGCCACATAACACAAGCACTCAGGTCACTCCAAGGCAAGTACAAATATGACTCAGTCATTGTCCATGCTGGTGTGAATGACCTGAGATGTACCTCCCTGGACTACATGAAAAGAGACATAGAGGATCTCTCTGAGCATGTAGCCCAGGCCAGTATGACCCTGACCTTGAGTAGCATCTTACCCTCACCAAGAATGATGGCACAATAAGAAGACAAGATGATCAATTTCAACAATTGGCTTAAGTATTGGTGTCATTCAAAGGAGATCAAATGCCAGTCAGCCTGGGATAACATGCTTGACAAGCCACAATGCTTCGATAGGGACGGCTTGCACCTGTCACCCCTGGGCTTTCGGATATTGGCAAAGGCTCTTGCCACCCCCATAGTGCCTTTTTTAGGCAAGGCTCGAAAGACAAACCCACCTCCATAGGTATCACAAGGGATAAGAAACTAAGAGTAATGCTACTCAATGCCAGAAGTCTAAACCTCAAGATGCACGCACTCGAAACTCTCCTTAGCAATGAGAACATCGATATCTTTGCAGTAACAGAAACCTGGTTCAAGGCTCCCGAGAGCACCCCAGCACCACCAGGTTATACCTCATACCATGCTTTTTGGCCCCAAAACTTGGACCGAACCACAAAAGGAGGGGGAGTATCAATATTTGTCAAAGATACCCACACCTCCAGGTTGCTGGCACAGCACGAAGCATCAGAGACTATCCATGTGCAACTAACAATGGGAAAAACTGCCTTCCAGTTTATAGCCTGCTACAGACCACCCTCCCAAACCCAGGAACCCCACTCGGCCTTCCTGAGAACACTGGAAAATATGAAGGTCTCTCCAAACACCATTATATTGGGCGACTTCAACTACCCAAACATAGATGGGGAGCATTACTCTAGCTCCAACACCCTAGCACAAAGGTTCCTAGAATTTATAAACTCAGATGCTATGGAACAACTTGTTACCACTCCCACAAGAGGGGAAAACATACTGGACCTGATCATCATCAACATGGGGGCTCTATGCTCCAGACCAGAAGTGTATCTCTCACTGGTAAGATCAGACCATAAACTAATCTCACTGGATATTCACATCCCGACCCCACCCCCTGCCCAGAAAACCACAGTGAAAAACTTCTCTAAAGCAAATTTCACACTCTTCAAAACCGAGGTGGAATCCTTCAAAGCCCCCGGGCCTGTGGAAAATACGGCCCAGACCGCAGAATCCTTTATAAATGCATTCTATAAACACCTTCAGGAATGCATGGATCATGCAATCCCAAATAAAACCAAGACCCAATCCTCCAAAGGCAGGCATCCTGTCTGGTGGACCCCAGCTATAAACAAACTATACAATAGAAGGAGGAAGCTACTACATGATAGAGCAAAATCCCAAAAAGGGAAGGCATCTCTGATCAGTATTAGCAAAAAAACTACGGGCACTCATAAAATCATCTAAGTCCAGCTTCGAGAGAAAAATTGTGCAGGACACTAAGGATAATCACAAGGCTTTCTTTAATTATGTTAGGATCCTGGGTGGGAATTCCCAGATATGCTCAGAATTAGTCCAAAATGACAAAAAATACACCAAACCCACAGACATTGCCAACATCCTAGCTGACAGGTTCAGCACAAACTCCCCCTCCCACCAAAGGGCAAATATCTATCCCAGCAGAGTGCTGCCCCCCTGACATCTCAGATGCTCAGGTAAGAGCCGACCTCTCCAAAGCAAAAAACACAGCATCAATGGGACCAGACGGTGTCCCGGGCTGCATCCTACATGAACTCCAAGAAGAGCTAAACCCAAACATAAAACTACTGTTCAATCTCAGCCGTACTACAGGATATGTACCCAAAGAGTGGCGTACAGCAACAGTGGTCCCTCTCCACAAAGGTTGTGCCTCAACGGATCCTGGAAACTATCGCCCCATAAGCCTGACTAGCTTGGTCTGCAAAGCTATGGAAAGGATCATTATGGACCTCATAAATAAAGATATTGGGGACCTAAAGACACTGGATCCTACCCAGTTCGGCTTTGTTAAGGGCAGATCCTGCCTCTTAAACCTGGTTGATTTCTTTGAAACAGTCACCAAGGCCATTGACCAGGGGAAGGTGGTCCACACAGCCTACCTGGACCTCGCAAAAGCCTTCGATACAATACCCCACTCGGGCATTATTGATAAGCTCACCAGCTTAAATATAAATGCCTATGTCACTAGATGGGTTGCAAACTGGCTCAAGGACAGAATCCACATGGTTAGAATTGCTGGAGCTATGTCAGACTCCAAACCAGTTACAAGTGGCATCCCACAAGGCTCAGTCCTGGGACCTCTCTTGTTCAGTATATATTTCTCGGAGGTACAGGGCAACACAGAAGGACTGTGGTTGACCAAGTTTGCAGATGACTGCAAACTAGGCGCCATAATCGACTCTCCAGCCAACACAAGCATCCTACAAAAGGGCCACATAGAAACAGACAACTGGTGCCAGAGCCATGGCCTCAAGCTAAACGCCAAAAAGTGTATAGTCATCCCCTTTGGCAAAAACAAAGTGCCCACAAATTACCACATAGGTGGTAATCCATTAAGTACAGAAGAAGTAATTAGGGACCTGGGGACCCAAGTTGATAGCAATCTCTCATTTGAAAACTATGTGGCCTAAGTGGTTAGAAAAACATTTTATATAGCCCACCTAATCATGAAGGGATTCACATCTAGATCAGGGGAGGTTATCGTGCCTCTTTACTCATCCCTCATCAGGCCCATAATTGAGTACAATGCCCCTTTTGGGCTGTACCTTACCAGACACCTGCAGCAACTGGAAAGACCCCAAAAGTACCTCACCAAGAGGATCAAAGGGCTCAAACAGATGCCATATGCTGCCCGGTTAAAGAAACTCCAGCTCTACTCAGTGGCATTCCGCCTGCTCAGAGGCGATCTGTGCCTGATGTATAAAGCCATGTCCAACCCGGAATTAATGGACATGCTGCACCTCAGAAAATCCAAATCCCATCAAGCTACATGCTTGAGAGACGTGAACCTTAGCACTGAAATAAATAGGACATGCTGGAGGGACAGATTCATAACCCAGAGGCTCCCTTCACTCTGGAATAAAATCCCAGTCCAGGTTATGCATCGTTCCTCATTGACTCCCTTCAAGAGGAATCTTGATGAGTGGATGGGAGATCATAGGTTTACCCCGGGTGTCACTTCTGTGTCACTGTTAGACAGAGGCACAATATACTAACCTCGGAAAAGGGCATAGCAAAATTCATTTAAAATGGGTGGCGAAAGCCAAACACACTCTGGCTAGGCTTATAAATGCCCTAGGACAGATAGCCTAGTATGAACCTATGAACCTATATACACACTGACAAACACATAACAGTCATAGACACATCTGAGATACCTGGTTTTAGCAGTGCTAACTACCTTGTTAGTGAGTACATTCTGTTACAGATAATTTGCACACAGCACATGCATCATTGGGCTGAATAGTGCAATCAGTTACCTGTACGGTCAATGGTGACAGTGGTCCCCATACAGTGGTCCTTGGGACATGTGCTGGGGGTACTATGGTTTAAAGACAGTATACCCAGCACCCACACCCCACACTGGATATTTTACCCACTGAAACCCATGATAATACTCTGACATACCCACAAACACACATTGACCAGGAGTGCAATACAACCCCTTGTTTATCTCAAGATTGTTACTATATGGATATGCATCTATTGCACATGCCACAGAGATAGTAGGGTGATGGTTTGTCATGGCTCTCCTACTGTCAGCAACATCACTGTCCCTTATACTGTATGGCAAGGTGTATTGTATTTGGAGAATGTGGGCTCAGAATGCTGTATCCTACAAATATACACACATACACACATACAAGCACTTGCCAGGACTCAGAGGGTAACCCATGTCTATATACCCATTTGTAAAACAGTGTTGTGCTGATACTGCAAGCTCCTGGTAGCCCATTGGGTGAAGAGTGAAACAAGGTACATGTAATGTCCATTACAGAAGCATCCATGTTTAACTATGCCAATGGGGAGTGTAGTGGGTGAGAAGGCCCTCAGGGTATTATCAACTACAGGTTTACAAACACACAGATACTGTCATTCTCAGTAATGCACACTGACACATTTGTCAGTGTTGGGGTCCATGGGTGCAGGTGTTCCTAGGTGTGTACCAGGATATTGTCCATGGAGAGATGAGAAGAGTAGGGGATGTGGGCACAGTGGTATCATGCCACCTGCCATTTGTCAGCAGGCAATCTATCAACTGATGCCACATAATGATCTTCAGCGTGAGAGTTAAATGCAACATCCAATCATCTGGGTGCTTCTTACAGAGGGCCAGTGAGGTGCTCCAGTTGACATGTATGCAACATATATTACATAACATGGTCAGTGTCTGTCTTGTAGACCTGTACCCAAGCATGTTCTGTTGACTGTGGTAGGGTAGTTGAGGTATCCATGGCATGTGGTGCATACAGGGTGGGGTTTCCTAGCTGTGCCATTCATAACACAGCTGGGCAGACATGCCAGTGTCAGTCAAGCATAGATTGCCTGTAAGCAGCCAAGATGGATACCTGACATCTGCATATCTGTACAAAGAACAGACAGACATCAGATAGCCAATTGGTTATGCATTAGGATGAATGTTTTGACAGATAGTCATCTGGCACTGGTAGGTTCATAGGTTCATAGGTTCATACTAGGCTATCTGCCCTAGGGCATTTATAAGCCTAGCCAGAGTGTGTTTGGCTTTCGCCACCCATTTTAAATGAATTTTGCTATGCCCTTTTTCGAGGTTAGCATACTGTGCCTCTGTCTAACAGTGACACAGAAGTGACACCCGGGGTAAACCTACGATCCCCCATCCACTCATCAAGATTCCTCTTGAACAGAGTCAATGAGGGACTCTGCCTAACCTGGACTGGGATTTTATTCCAGAGTGAAGGGAGCCTCTGGGTTATGAATCTGTCCCTCCAGCATGTCCTATTTATTTCAGTGCTGAGGTTCAAGTCTCTCGAGCGCGTAGCTCGATTGGATTTGGATTTTCTGAGGTGTAGCATGTCCATTAATTCCAGATTGGACATGGCTTTATACATCAGGCACAGATCGCCTCTGAGCAAGCGGTATGCCACTGAGTAGAGCTGGAGTTTCTTTAACCGGGCAGCATATGGCATCTGTTTGAGCCCTTTGATCCTCTTGGTGAGGTACTTTTGGGGTCTTTCCAGTTGCTGCAGGTGTCTGGTAAGGTACATCCCAAAAGGGGCATTGTACTCAATTATGGGCCTGATGAGGGATGAGTAAAGAGGCACGATGACCTCCCCTGATCTAGATGTGAATCCCTTCATGATTAGGTGGGCTATATAAAATGTTTTTCTAACCACTTTGGCCACGTAGTTGTCAAATGAGAGATTGCTATCAACTTGGGTCCCCAGGTCCCTAATTACCTCTTCCGTACTTAATGGATTACCACCTATGTGGTAATTTGTGGGCACTTTGTTTTTGCCAAAGGGGATGACTATACACTTTTTGGCTTTTAGCTTGAGGCCATGGCTCTGGCACCGGTTGTCTGTTTCTATGAGGCCCTTTTGTAGGATGCTTGTGTCGGCTGGAGAGTCGATTATGGCGCCCAGTTTGCAGTCATCTGTGAACTTGGTCAGCCACAGTCCTTCCATATTGGCCTGTACCTCCGAGAAATATATACCAAACAAGAGAGGTCCCAGGACTGAGCCTTGTGGGATGCCACTTGTAACTGGTTTGGAGTCTGACATGGCTCCAGAAATTCTAACCATGTGGGTTCTGTCCTTGAGCCAGTTTACAACCCATCTAGTGACATAGGGGTTTATATTTAAGCTGGTGAGCTTATCTATAATGCCCGAGTGGGGTATTGTATCGAAGGCTTTTGCGAGGTCCAGGTAGGCTTTGTGGACCACCTTCCCCTCATCAATGGCCTTGGTGACTGTTTCAAAGAAATCGACCAGGTTTAAGAGGCAGGATCTGCCCTTAACAAAGCCAAACTGGGAAGGATCCAGTGTCTGTAGGTCCCCAATATCTTTATTTATGAGGTCCATGATGATCCTTTCCATAGCTTTGCAGACCAAGCTAGTCAGGCTTATGGGGCGATAGTTTCCAGGATCCGTTGAGGCACAACCTTTGTGGAGAGGGACCACTGTTGCTGTACGCCACTCTTTGGGTACATATCCTGTGGTAAGGCTGAGATTGAACAGTAGTTTTATGTTTGGGTTTAGCTCTTCTTGGAGTTCATGTAGGACGCAGCCTGGGACACCGTCTGGTCCCATTGATGCTGTGTTTTTTGCTTTGGAGAGGCGGCTCTTACCTGAGCATCTGAGATGATGGGGGGGGCACTCTGCTAGGATAGATATTTACCCTTTTGGTGGGGAGGGGGGAAGAAGTTTGTGCTGAACCTGTCAGCTAGGATGTTGGCAATGTCTGTGGGTTTGGTGCATTTTTTGTCATTTTGGACAAATTCTGAGCATATCTGGGAATTCCCACCCAGGTTCCTAACATAACTAAAGAAAGCCTTGTGATTATCCTTGGTGTCCTGTGCAATATTTCTCTCGAAGCTGGCCTTAGACGATTTTATGATTGCCAATCGTTTTTTGGGATTTTGCTCTGTCATGTAGTAGCTTCCTCCTTCTATTGTATAGTTTGTTTATGGCTGGGTTCCACCAGACAGGATATCTGCCTTTAGAGGATTGGGTCTTAGTTTTATTTGGGATTGCATGATCCATGCATTCCTGAAGGTGTTCATAGAATGCATTTATAAAGGATTCTGTGGCCTAGGCCATATTTTCAACAGGCCCGGGGGCTTTGAAGGATTCCACCTCGGTTTTGAGGAGTGTGAAATTTGCTTTAGAGAAGTTTTTCACTGTGGTTATCTGGGCAGAGGGTGGGGTCGGGATGTGAATATCCAGTGAGATTAGTTTATTTTCTGATCTTACCAGTGAGGGATACACTTCTGGTCTGGAGCATAGAGTCCCCATGTTGGTGATGATCAGGTCCAGTATGTTTTCCCCTCTTGTGGGAGTCATAACAAGTTGTTCCATAGCATTTGAGTTTATAAATTCTAGGAACATTTGAGCTAGGGTGTTGGAGCTAGAGTAATGCTCCCAGTCTATGTTTGGGTAGTTGAAGTCGCCCAATATAATGGTGTTTGGAGAGACCTTCATATTTTCCAGTGTTCTCAGGAAGGCTGAGTGGGGTTCCTGGGTTTGGGAGGGTGGTCTGTAGCAGGCTATAAACTGGAAGGCAGTTTTACCCACTGTTAGTTGCACATGGATAGTCTCTGATGCTTCGTGCTGTGCTACCAACCTGGAGGTGTGGGTATCTTTGATATTGATACTCCCCTCCTTTTCTGGTTTGGTCCGAGTTTTGGGGCGAAAAGCATGGTATGAGGTATAACCTGGTAGTGCTGGGGTGCTCTCGGGAGCCTTGAACCAGGTTTCTGTTACTGCACAGATATCGATGTTCTCCATGCTAAGGAGAGTTTTGAGTGCATGCATCTTGAGGTTTAGACTTCTGGTGTTGAGTAGCATTACTCTTAGTTTCTTATCCCTTGTGATACCTATGGAGGTGGGTTTGTCTTTTGAGCCTTGCCTAAAAAAAGTCACTATGGGGGTAGCAAGAGCCTTTGCCAATATCCGAAAGCCCAGGGGTGACAGGTGCAAGCCGTCCCTAGCGAAGCATCGTGGCTTGTCGAGCATGTCATCCCAGGCTGACAGGCATTGGATCCCCTTTGAATGACACCAGTACTTAAGCCAATTGTTGAAATTAATCATCGTGTCTTCATATTGTGGCATCATTCTTGGTGAGGATAAGATGCTACTCAAGGTCAGGGTCATACCGGCTTGGGCTACATGCTCAGAGAGCTCCTCTATGTCTCTTTTCATGTAGTCCAGGGAGGTACATCTCAGGTCATTCATACCAGCATGGACAATGACTGAGTCATATTTGTACTTGCCTTGGAGTGACCTGAGTGCTTGTGTTATGTGGCGGATCCTAGCGCCCGACAGGCAGCTCACTGTGACCTTCTCCTTGTTCAGCCTGGTGAGCGGGACGTCAGTGTGCCTGACGATAGAGTCACCTATTACAAGTGTATCAGGTGTGTTGTTTAGCCTTAAGGGCTGTGACTGTTCAGCACACTGGCTTTGTGAGCTGTGTTGTATGTGTTTTGTTTTGGGGTATTGTTTGCTTGGGTGTCTGCTTTGGAGGTCTCTGCTGCTTAGGCAGATTTTTATTTAGAGCCTCCGAGTATGTTTTTGTGTGTTTATGTGTTTGGTTTGCTGTCGTGGTAGGTCTATGTGAGACTGGAATTGTAGTGAGTGTGGTTTCCTTCTCTTCCTGACTGGTTACGCCAGTACTGAGTTGAAAGAGCTTAGCCTCCAGTTTGGCTATATGGTTGCATCTCTCACATGTGTTGGAATTTGTTGGGAGGAGGAGAGGGTTGTCTGTGTACATGAGGCAGTTGTAACATTGCCTCAAGATTCCCAGATACACCAGCTGGACCGGAGAGGAGATTGACAACTGACCTTTGGACATGGTAGAATAGTATTGGGAATTCCTTTATAATTGAAAAAAGGGCTAATGGGGAACAAGGTACTCAAGGGGAGTTTGTGAGGGTATAGTGCTTTTAATTTTTTAGTGCTGACATATAATTGCTTTAGTGAGCAAGTGCCAAGTAACTTAAATGCAATGTGTTACAGGTAACTTAAATGCAAAAATAACAAACAGTAACTTTCTTTCAAGTGAAACAAGGAAATAAGTACAGTAAGCAATGCAGATATCACTAGGGATCCACAGAAGCACTGAAAAGCTGTGTTTTAGGTGGAATTAGCGTTTCTGAGAAATAACAAGCAAACAAGCATACAAACAAAGCTAGATTCAGCAGGCCTGGATCTAGTCTATGCTACAGCAAACAAGGTGTACCAATTTCAGTAAGAAACAGTTCAAATATGCAGGCACTATAAGCCTTTAACCAGAAATTCCCAGCTCAGAAGGGCAGAGTCCAGCCTCTCCTCCCACCAGAGTGCAGACCATGGACCTTCTTAGTGTAAAATAACTGGCCTGAAGCCCAAGTGCTTAAACCAGAACTAATACACTTTTAGAATAACAGACACTGAGCCCTTAATAAGCAGTTCCCAAATTAGAAGGATGTAAGCTACCTGTCCTGCCACCACAGTGCAGGCCACAAACCTTCCTAATATAAAACAACTGGTCTGAAGCCCAAGTGCTTAATCCAAAAGACTTAGAATGATAGCCACACTTTAATCAAGTTCCTACTAAGCAGTAATACATACAATTGAATACTTTAAAGAATGCCTGGATTAGTGCTCAAGTTATACAAACAAAGCTAGATTCAGCAGGCCTGGATCTAGTCTATGCTACAGCAAACAAGGTGTACCAATTTCAGTAAGAAGCAGTTCAAATATGCAGGCACTATAAGCCTTTAACCAGAAATTCCCAGCTCAGAAGGACAGAGTCCAGCCTCTCCTCCCACAAGAGTGCAGACCACAAACCCTCTTAATGTAAAATAACTGGCCTGAAGCCCAAGTGCTTAAACCAGAATTAATACACTTTTAGAATAACAAACACTGAGCCCTCAATCAGCAGTTCCCAACTTAGAAGGATGTAAGCTACCTGTCCTGCCACTGCAGTGCAGACCACAAACCTTCTTAATGTAAAACAACTGGTCTGAAGCCCAAGTGCTTAAACTAAAAGGCTTAGAATGAGTTACACCAAGCAGTAATAAATACAATTGAGTACTTTTAAGATGACACAAAATCAAAATAAAGTAGGAAGAAACACAAATACAGTAAAAGCAGATACTTTTTTTTTTTTTTTTTTTTTTTTTTTTTTGAGTGAGCAAATGAGATGGGCCCAGGAGGAGTATCCAAGTGCAAATTTACAAGAGGGGCGGGCAGTTTCAAAGCCACCAGGATTAACACCAAGACAAAAACAGGGTGGGTGGGAACCTACTGAAAAACAGAGTCACAGCTTCCAGCTAGATATTCCTCAATGCAACACAAACAAATTACTTTAAATCGTGTATTATTTGATAAAAGTTCAGATAAAAATTCACTTAGCTTCAGTTATGCATTCAGTTGATAGCATGCAGGTCTTAGCTGGCCAAAGCTCACAGTTTAAACAGAAAATAATTCACTGTATAACTTGTAAAAGACAGAAACTGAATAACAATGAAGGAAACTACCCCCACTTATCACTGGCTATGCAGGTTTTTTAACAAGCCTTAACTGAAAATACCACTTGTATAACACCTACTGAAAAACAGAGTCACAGCTTCCAGCTAGATATTCCTCAATGCAACTCAAACAAATTGCTTTAAATCGTGTATTATTTGATAAAAGTGCAGATATGCCATTACTACATGACAGCAGCCCAGAATGACATGTCCTATACACACAGTAGTCTACAGTTAATATCCACATGTCAGATCAATATCCAGTAGCAAATACTTAATGACACACAGCTCACACACCAAGAACACAATAGTCAGGACTCAGAGTCCATCTCTGCATGCAGGGGTGTTTGGTTCTGGTACTACAATCTGCAATCTACTCTTACTTGGGAAAGCACTGTTAACAGTAGTAATGT